>NC_056750.1:347878187-348127918 GCF_019279795.1 Protopterus annectens
TCTTCATAGCTATCCTTTCTTCCTCCTTGCTAATCCACTGCACTTCATGATTCACTATCCCTACATCATCCAACCTTCTCTTCCTCTCATTCTCTTCATTCCTCAACCCCTCAAAGTACTCTTTCCATCTCCTCAACACACTCTCCTCACTTGTGAGTATGTTTCCCTCATTATCCTTTATCACCTTTACCTGCTGCACATTTTTCCTAGCTCGGTCCCGCTGTCTAGCCAATCAGTACAGGTCCTTTTCTCCCTCCTTAGTGTCCAACCTTTCATACAACTCTTCATATGCTTTATCCTTAGGCTTCGCCACCTCTCTCTTTGCCATGCACCTCATCTCCTTATACTCCTGTCTACTTTCTTCATCTCTCTGACAATCCCACTTCTTCTTTGCCAATCTCTTTCTCTGTATACTCTCTTGTACTTCCTCATTCCACCACCATGTCTCCTTGTCGTCCTTCCTCTGTCCAGATGTGATACGAAGCACCTTTCTAGCCGTCTCCCTTACTAGCTCTGCTGTAGTTACCCAGCTATTTGGTAACTCTTCACTGCCACCCAGTGCCTGCCTTAACTCATCCCTGAACTCCACCTCACAATTACCCTTTTTCAATTTCCACCATTTGATCCTTGGTGCTGCCCTCACACTCCTCCTCCTCTTCTTGATCACCAACGTCATCCTACAAACCACCATCCTATGCTGCCTAACTACACTTTCTCCGGTCACCACTTTACAGTCTCCAATCTCCTTAAAACTGGCCCTCCTACATAAGATATAATCCACCTGTGTGCATCTTCCTCCACTCTTGTATGTCACCCTGTGCTCCTCCCTCTTGTTAAAATACATATTCACCACAGCCATGTCCATCCTTTTCGCAAAATCCACTACCATCTGACGTTCTGTATTCCTTTGTTTAACACCATACCTACCCATCACTTCCTCATCCCCTCTGTTCCCTTCACCAACATGCCCATTGAAGTCTGCTCCAATCACCTCTCTCTCACCCTTGGGTACAGTCATCACCACTTCATCCAATTCACTTCAAAATTTTTCTTTCTCATCCATTTCACACCCAACTTGTGGAGCATATGCACTAACAACATTCATCATTACACCATCAATTTCCATATTCATAAACATCACTCTATCCGACACTCTTTTCACCTCCAAAACACTTTTCGCATACTGTTCCTTCAGAATAACTCCTACGCCATTTCTCCTCCCATCCACACCATGATAAAACAATTTGAACCCACCGTCAATACACCTAGCCTTACTCCCCTTCCATCTGGTCTCTTGCACACACAATATACCAACCTTCCTTCTGTCCATCATATCAGCTAGCTCTCTCCCTATACCAGTCATACTACCAACATTCAAAGTTCCGATCCTCACGACCACAGTCCTAGCCTTTCTCCTCTCTTCCTGCCTTCGGCCATGCCTTCCGCCTCTTCTCCTCCTTCGGCCAACAGTAGCCCAATTTCTGCCAGCACCCTGTTGGCTAACAGTACTGGTGGCGGTCGTTGTTAACCCGGGCCTCGACCGATCCGGTATGTAAATAGTAACTGGTGACTGCATGAAACGTTTTGGCGAAGTTTTACACCGGATGCCCTTCCTGACGCAACCCTCCCCATTTATCCGGGCTTGGGAGCGGCACAAAGAATTACACTGGCTTGTGCATCCCCAGTGGCTGGGTTATATATACACACACACACATACACACATTAAAGCCTGCTATTTTCATTGTGAAATAGATGTGTATGTATGTACACTAAAATTGTAGGTATAGTAGTTTAGGATCTTAGAGATGAAATGTTATACTGTACTGAAACTGAATTTGTACAGTTACTAGAAAGAGAGATGTTATGTTCTTTGGCTGTTGTGTCATTTAACTAATGTCAGTAAATAACAGTTGGTTTAAAGGATTAAGGAGTTGTTAAGCTCTTTGCTGTGGTCCACTGGTGCAAGGGTTGGTTCCCTCATCCTCTGTTGCCTAAGTGTGTGACTCGGAGCAAGTCACTTAACCAGACACCACTGCTGGACTGAGTCTGAAAAAAGGTCTTTGGAGATAAGTGCTCTTCCCCGGAAAACAAATAGAAACAAAATAAACTAATATAAAAGTTATGTTTTCAATGGTAAAGTTAAGTAGGTTAGCGTTTGTATAGGAGGTTGTAGTTTTGGATGCTAGTATGTCTGCTTTGTAAAAAAAAATGATAGTATGCAGACAGACAGAGGTACAGCGATAGTGATGGGAGGATGGACATATATGGGTTAGAAGGAGATTAACTGTATATGAGAGGGCAAAAGTGTTTATGATTACCATTTAAAGCTGTGCAGGAACACATCCAATTGTCTAGTAAGTATTTTTTTCAGTGATGGTTTAAATAAATTTAGTTAATCTGTTTGTTTTATTTCTAAGGTGATGGAGTTCCAGATTTCTGTAACATGATAAAAGTAAAACGAGTCACTGGCAGAATTATTTGATTGTGAGACAGAAAATAGTGTTTTGTTGCTGGATCTCAGGGTTTTTATTTTGCTATAAGGTTATATTGTACCTTGTAGAGATGGATTTTTTTCAGGACAGTATTTTATGTATCGAAATCAAAATCAGTTCCATAATCCCATTAAAACCATTAACACTTACAAACTATTCCAAGGCAAAATACCTGTTAAGTGATGGTTTGTCAAAATTCAATGCCCCTCCAAACCCCAAGAACACACCAGCCTATGCTGAATAGCTCTCAAAACTCTGTACACCCATGTTGATGGCTGCATAGTGTCTGCTCTATCTACCAGAAATAAGTCCAGAATTAGCCCCAGAAACAAACCACACCAGTAACTTCCCAAATTAAACACAATATACAACAAAAGGAAAACAGTTATGGGAAAAATCAGTAAGGGTAATTCCCTTAATGATAAAATCTCTCTCATCAAAGTAAATAGGTAACTAAGAGGGCTAATTAGGTCAAGCAGAGCCAACTTTGAGGTTAAGATATCCTCCCATGTGAAAGATAACCATAAGACCTTCTACAGCTACTTCAGAAACTCAATGGCAGCCCACCACAATGTGCTGAACTGGTGGTTAATGGTGCATCATTCACCAGCCCTGGTGATGAAGGAACCCTGTTAGCAGACAAATGAATTTCCAACTTTACTATCATCTCATCCCCAACCACCACCCCCCCCAATTATACCCTCAAACATAACCCCTCCAACTGTAACTAGGGATCATGTACTGACTGCACTCACTAAAGGCACAAAGACAACCTCCATGGACCCTGATAACATCCCAGGAAGCCTCCTTTCTTTTTTTGGGGGGTGGTGGTGTCTAAAATATGACTTATCAGGACCCCTGGTGTCATTATTTAACTATAGTCTTAAAGGAGTGCAACGGTCATCCCCCTTCATAAGGGGGGGGACCTTCAACAGATCTTGGAAACAACAGACCTATTAGTCTGACTATTCTTATTTGTAAAGCCATGGAAAGAATTATCATGGAAATTATCAGCAAGGACATATGATACCTCAAGACACTGGATCCATCCCAGTTTGGCTTTGTCAAAGGAAATTCATAGTTACTTAATTGAAAAGGTCACTAAGGCAAAGGATGAGGGGAAAAACTGAGCATAGTGCTTACCTAGATCTCCCTAAGGCATTTGATGCAGTAGCCCCTCGGGCATTGTCTACAAACTTTCAAAACTAGATATAAACCCCTTTATAACACACTAGGTAGCTAGCTGTCTCACAAATAGAACCCAGGAGGTTAGAATCAGTGAGGCTACCTCCACAAAGATGCTGATCACCAGTGGAGTCCCACCAAGACTCTGAGCTAGGCCCAGTCCTCTTTAGCATCTACTTCTCAGATATCAAAGCCAGTGTCCGACGCCTCTGGCTAACCAAGTTTGCAGATGATTGCAAACTGGGAGTAGTCATTGAATCCACCAAAACAATAACATCCTTCAGGAAGGATTAATGCAGACAAATGCTTGGTGCCAAAACCATGTTTTAAAAGTCAGTGTAAAGAAATGCATAAAGTACCTTTTGGGAAGTCTGCCACACTGGGTAACTGTCATCAATAAAACACCCTTAAAAGTTGATTCACTAGTTAGGGATCTTGGAACTCATGTAGATAGTAACCTAGTCTTTGACCAGCTGTGTCCAAGGCAGTAAGAAGATCATTCTTTGTTGCTCACCTTATTAGCCAGGGCATGGCATCTAGGTCCAGAGAGGTCATCATACCACTGTACTCTGCCCTCTGCAGGCTCATCATGTAGTATAATGCCTCCTTCAATATTTACCTGACCAGACACATGCTGCAGCTGGAACATCCACAGAGGTTCCTTACAAAAAGGTAGAGGAAGTAAACACAATGTCTTATGCTGATCACCTCAAAGCCCTGTCTTTTTACTCCATATCATACATACTTCTGAGAAGTGATCTTTGCCTGGCATACAAGGTATCCCTGGCCCCTGTGTTGATGAGTCTTTTGAACATTTGCAAAACAAACAGCACCAGAACTACTAGATTAAAAGACCTAGATTTTGCTTGCAACATAAATAGGACATGTTGGAGAGACAGATATGTTTCTCAGATATTTCCCATTCTCTGGAATAGGCTTCCCATCTCAACTTGGACCAATGGATAGGTAGCTGGAGATTCTCCCCTAGTCTGGCTCGTATGTCTCAGATGGACAGAGGCAGTCAGTCAATAACTCCCTATAAATCCGATATAAATCAAATTTGTGGGTCACATTTGGGTTGGTGGCTAGGCTTTTAAGAGCCCTATTGGTCATTTGCCCAGTATACACCTATGGCCCTATTAGTTTGTGGGGCTGTACTGGGTTGTGAGTAGTTAAGGTAGGGTGGAAGTTCAAGCCAGTTAAGGTCTTTTAGGGGTATGCGGTGGTGAGCCTTTTTTGGGATATTTGCAGGAAACTTGGCAATTCTGTTGTAGGCCATTTATAATTTGCTTTTTAGTGTGGAGTTGTATGTTTTGCTATTGATTTTCTGGAGTGGTCACTCAGAATATTTTTCACCCTATAGAGGGAAACTATTTTCCAGTTTTTGTTCTTTTTTTATAACTTGAAAGAGGTGGTGGTCATATTTTAGATTATCATTGATTAATATTCCAAGGAGTTTGGTTTGAGAAACACTTTCTGTTTTTGTATTGTTATGTGATAGAATGTAGAATGAATGTTTTTTTCTAGGTAGTTTTTAGGGGTAAGTAACAATTTTGTATTTTTGTGGATTACAATTAGATCAGAGTTGTTTAGCTAGGATATGGTGGATAAGCAGGCTTGTTGGGGTATGTTTTGCAAAAAGGATAGCATCTGATCACAACAGGTGAATGTAACATCATCTACATGTGGTACTATGTTTGCTTGTTTGGAGGTGGAATGTAGATGTTTAATAAAGATATTAAAGAGAAGGGAACCTACAATTGATTCCTGCGGGTACCGACTGAGACTGGGGAAAAATTGTAGTAGTCCTGATGCCATTTAACAGTTTGCTGCCTATTAGATAACTGTGAAACCAAATTAAGGTTTGAACTTTAAGACTGAGAAGTAAGTTCATGAAGTTGTTTTTGGTGTGCAGCTGTATCAAATGCTTTGAGTAAGTCGAGGAAGATGGTTGGGACTTGTTTGCCATGTTTTTGAGTTATTTGACGGTCTTGGTAAAGCTGAGGAAGGCAGTTTTAGTACTATGATAGGGTCAGAAGCCATGTAACTTGAGAGGGGAATGAAGGTGCTGATCAGTTACTTATTTGATTCTATGGGAGAGTGTGCATTTTTTAGACTCTTATTTATTTATTTTATTTTACAGTTGTTAACCGGGAGAGTCCAACTTGGATGTATGTCCATTTTCAGTGGAGGCCTGGGGAGAAAAGCTCCAGAGATGTAAAATCATTAACAAGGGAAAGACACGTTAACCAAAAGGTTCAATTAAACAAAATGTAGAATACACAATCTTTATACTTCATATAGAAGTATAGTACATATAGGTTAGTTAACCAAAGAGTGTATTTGCCAACATTCACAGGCTACATTAATATATACATGTTATAGAGGTGTTTAACAGCAAGTATAGCAGGAAGATAGAGTAGATAACTTCCATAACTCATTTCTACACATGAGAGACATACTCTGTCCTTTAGGTTTCTTTAGTGTTCAGTGATACTATTACCCCATGCAGACATTACAAAAGCAGTAGATAAGCTGTTACTCTAGTTGCTGGAAAAACAGAGACATACGAGTTACTATCCAGGGGTAGTACCTGTACATAATATGTGATTCAGGAAGTGTGTTTTGAGTAGTTTTTTGAATTTTGTGGTGGAGTTATTTATTATGTGGGCTGGAATGGAGTTCCAGATTTTAGAGATGAAGTGGCTATAAACAGATCTACCTGCCCCATTTTTAAAGTTTGTTACCTTAAGGAGGTGTTGGGTACTTGATCTCAGGGATCTGGTAGTGGTGTAAGGCTGGAGTAGTTGCTGCAGGGCTGGTGTGTTGCCTGGATGATGTAGTGCTTTGGGAGCAAGTGCTAGTTGGTTGACTTGAAGGGTCAGGGGGAGTTCTAGCCAGATGAGTTTTTTGAGGCTTTCACAATGATGGGTTTTAGAAGGTAATCCTGTGGCGAATCTGGCTATTTTGTTGTAGCCGCTATCTAGTTTGTTGAGCTCAGTTTTTCGGAGATTGGTAAGCACGAGGGAGGCATAAAGTAGGAGGTGTGTCCTGACTGTGGTCTTAGTGGTGAGAGAATGGCAATATGTCAGTAGTTGGTTAGATCAGGGGAGTTGCCACCTTTATGGATTGGCATGATGTACAACATTTTCCAGATGTTACAGACATAGTTTTCTTTTATTGATCTGTTGATTAGAATGGAGACAAGGAACCATATGGCTTCTGCTGCTATTTTTAGATATTCAGGTGGCAATTTGTTGGCAGCTAGGGTGGTAGGTTTTATTTTTTTTTTAAGTATTTTTTTATGTTGTGGTGGGGACAGTGTTGAATATGAACTGTGTATTGTTAGTATAGGGTTCTGGGATAGTGAGAGGAGTTGAAGCATTTTGTTTAGTGAGAGACAGGACTGAGTTTATGAAGTGGGAATTTAAATGTGTTCCTCAAATCTCTGGGTTATTTTTTGCTGGGCGGGGTGGTTGTGTTGAGGTTTGCCCTGGAGTAATACATTAGAGAGTTGACTATCCGAACATCAGTTACTGAACCCAGCCTTCCAAACTTTTCAGGTAAGAAAAATCATAAAGTCTGTATATGTAAATATTATACATATTCACTTGAGCATGTTTTTTGAGTTTGTAGCCAATTTATGTGTGAAAAATATTCTTTGTTGTCTGCTGGAATTGCTGAATGGTTGAAAGTATATTCCTGTGTGCAGAAAAAAACAAGATTTTAGAAGTTTTTTTTATCTGGTTCAGCTGTATGTTTGATTATCCGAACTACCCTAGATCCCAATTAGTTCAGATAATCGACTCTCTACTGTAGTTGTGTTATGCCAGAAGAGTAGGATTGTTATGATTTGTGTTGTTGTGTATATTTTTAGCAAGGTTCCTTAGATATCTATAGTCTTGTAGGGATTGTTTTTTCTGTGTTTTCCATTCATGATCGCTTTTTATTAAGAGTTGCTTGGTCCATTTTGTTAGACAAGGTGCAGATATTGATCCATCTCTTTTTGTTCTCAGTGGGATCTGATTGTTAAGTGCATTCAGGAAACTTTGATTAAAATAAGTGACTGACTCATGTAGTGGCAGTGTTTCCAGGGAGTTCCAGTTATGTTCCTTTAAGGTAGAGATAGAGTTCTGGATTTAAATTTCCTTGACTTACAGACCTGTTTGTTGGTTGTTACTTGCCGATGAATGCTAAGCCACTGTCTGAGTACGTAAGTGAGTAGGTGGCCGCTGATAGAGTTGGGTTGGGTTCAACTAATATTACTGTTGTTGGGTTTATTTGTGGGGATTGAGTCTAGTGTTTTCCCTGCTTGACTTTTTGTGTATTCTGGTGGTATCCTATATTAGTCAGGATAATTCAAATAGATTCAGGTCTGGTGAATTTAGGATTGTTTGTTTCCAATCAATGTGTAGACAAGAAAGATTAGAGTTTCTTTATTTACATTACTGTGTAGCCAATACAGAATTTCTACTCGTGTAGCTAGATTGCTTCCATAGGAATGTAAAGGCTTATTAGGCGGATGATTTTGTTATTGCTAAGTTTTAGATCTGTGGCTGAAACATCTGCATTATGAAACTGTGGAAGTTTATGAGGGTATGGAGTTAGTTCTAGTTATGTGTTTTTGAAAATAACTGCTGTACTGCCTCCTCATTTTTGCAATCTGTCTAGCTTAATCATATTGAAACCTTGGGACAATATGTATTGTCAAGTATTTCTGAGTTTAGTCAGGTTTCTGTTGTGACAACTATATTAGGGCAGTAGAGTGATAGGCATGCATGGAGGTTTTAGTTTTTTACAAATACTTTGAAAGTTTATGTTTAGTAGCTGGAGTCTGTGTCCTTTTGTTAGATTTGGGGAAAGAGGTATAGGGGTTTTGAGGGATGGTAGCGTGCAGATTGGTGGTGGGTCCTGGATTTGGGTGTACGTCACCAGTTAAGAATAGCTAGGAGGTTTTGTTTTGATGTGAGTAGTAGTAATTGAAAACTAAATAATCTGATAATGCTGTTAATATGCTCCAGTCTTAATATCATTAACATAGTTAGACACCCAAAGGTGCTATTAATAGGCAAAATTGAAAATACAACATTTAACAGAAGAACATAAAATTGGACCCTTGTAGTTCACAAGTAGCAATCTCTGAATAATTTGAAAAGTGGCCCTGAACCTTAACATGCTGACATCAATGTCTAAATCCCATTCAATAACAGAACGATTTATCTTATGCTTTACCAGGGAGAAATTATTGTTGCATAAGGGATACTTTCAAAAGCCTTTCATAGATCTAAGTGTGCAACCCCCACACTAAGACCATTGTCCAAGTCTTCATTAACAGTTTCATAAAATCCAGTCAAATTGGAAGTAGATTCTTCCTCATAAAATCATATTGTTTAAGATCGAGTGCTAGTCTGTTCTCATGAATGTTTAGAAGTGGTACACCTCAAAACATGTGCCTATAAGTGATGTCAGACTTAGTGGACAGTAGTTACTAGTATCATCAAAAGATCCACTTATGCATAGGTACAGTATCTGCCAGCTTCCATGAATCAGGAACAATACAGGTCACTATTAACATATTAAATAATGAGGTTAAAAGGTGTATCAAAGTCACGGCTAGCAACATAGTTCTTTTTAACCATATTTAAAGCCGATTTCGTCATATCCTCTGTGATTAGTGGATGTGAAGTATACAATTTATCCAGAACTAGGATTTCACCAATAAGAGCAGCATTTGATGAAATTAAGTAGTGAAGCATTCATTTAAAACCTCAGCTATTTCAGAAGCATTACAAGGAATTATACCTTGATTAAGAATAGCCAGTTCTATTGTTAACCTTTTTTAGACTGCTGACATAACTATATATTTTTCTAAGATCAGTATTTTTAGTCATTAACTCTTTGTAAGCAGTTTTAGAGGTTTTAATTACATTTTTTAATAATCTACAAAATGTTTTAACTTTTTAAGGAATTTGAACTAAATTGTTTAAATAATTTATTGCTCCTTTTTTCCTAACTAATGGTTAGTTTCCTGTTTCGACTTGATGGTTAAATCCATTTTCAGACAGTTAATCTAACCTTTTCAGCACGTTTTTAACTGCTGTTATCATCCTGGCAATTGTTTGACAGCAGATGCAGATGGTGCAGATGAAGCTTCAGTGTTTCAGGCTAGATCATTCATTTCTTCAAAAAGTGTTTGATCATCAATCCTTGTTAAACCATTCTAGAAGTATTAATATGTGAATCTACAGTAAATTCTAAAGCCAAATGTCAGAGGCCCCACTGGGTGAAGAGAATTAATATTATGAATTTTACTACAAATGGTAGCAAGCAATAGATCTCAAGTGTTATTATTTTGAGTAGAAAATCACTACTCTGGGCTACATCTCTCAATGTCATTAGGTCATATAATTCATGTTTAGCTGGTGAGCTGCATGTTCAACATCACCAGTTAATATTAGGAAAATTAAAATCACCTAGAATTAAGTTTTCAATATGACAGTCATCAACCATGAATAGTAAACACTCAAGTTTTCTTTTCAACATTCATTCTTGGGCTGCAATAATGTCAAATTATATGTAAAACTGGTATTGATAAAAAAGCCTGGAAGTTGATTGGCAAGACATTTCATATCAATATTTTCCTGTAGTAATTTTGTGGAGATGGAATCATGAACAAAAACAGACAGTTTTTAGGCATTTATGGAAACAGACTGCCTGCCCTGCCTGGATTACTTTTGAATACTTAGTAATTCTGTACAGTATTTCAAATTATATATTTTTTATTATTTTTTTTTTTGTTTTACTTAAGACGAGTTTAAGTTTGCTACTTCTACTACTATTGTCTGATCTGATTAATATACAGTGATTAACTAGAGTTTTATGTATTGAAAATCTTACACACATAGAAGTTTCTTACACTTAAACTAACATAAAAGGCACAGTAGCAATGCAGGCAGTAAACACAGCACTAACCAAAATGCAGGAAACAAAGCTGAAAAAAACGCTGCTTCATGAACTTTAAAATTCAGATTTATTGTGATACAAACAGGAGACGTGGTAAGCGCTTTCACAGACCAAAAGAAACCCCCCCTCTTGTACACCCTTATATATCAAAAAAGGCGCCAAAAACAGATAAACCATTAAAGGCACAGTACAACTATCATGGTATACAACATAAATGAAGTGCTTACTCTAAAATACATTAACCATAGTAAAATAAAAACACCTATACCACTCATAAAACATGAATAGAGATGTATAAAAATAAAAAAACTGCATAAATTCATACTAATTGCACAACACTAACAATAAATCCTCTCATAAAAATGCTCTCATAATATATGTAAAAAGCACAGTCATACATATCACTTCAATCTCCTAGACTTCAGGAAAGGTCTCAATGGTACTTTCTCATTCAGTCCAGGAAAAACATCTGCTCTAAGTCTAACAATCCATTTAGATTCAATACTCTCAGTTCTACCCCTCACAACCCCCCCCCCCTTATAACTAGTGTGTGTAAGATCTAGTACTTTAAAATGAAAAAGATATGTGGAATCATTAGACAAGACATGTTTGGACAGAGCATTGACAGTGGAATGAATCCTGATCTGTTAGAGATTTTCCCTTATTCTGTCCCTCAGCCTCCTGTCCATCTTGCCTACATAAAACACAGCACAGGCTCCACAGGAGGCCAAGTAAACAACATGTGAAGATTCACAGTTTGCATGAACTCTAACTTCATGGTTAGTGCCATACACAGGGTGATAGAAATGGACATCAGTGTCTATGGAACAACAATAGTTGCAATTACCACAGGGTACAGTACAAGCAACCCTATCACCTCCACCATCCATAACAGGATAACACAGCAATTTCTTTAGATTCGATCTATTCTTATAGACAAAACCTGGGGCTGCACCCACAATTTCCCTCACATTTGGGTCCAGTGTAAACACACCCCAGTGTGATCTAATCACATCCTTCAACCTACCTACATCCTTAGTATGATATAATGGCACTCTGAAACCATGGATCTGAAGTAGGCAGACTTCATTCGTCTGCAACCTGTGGGTATCGGATCCGACCTCGGATCCGAGCCGGCAATTCAAAAGCTTAGGCTCCGAGCTCCTAGCTCCTCCCTCTTACCCATAACCCCTTGCCAAGCCCTGACTGACCTCAGATTTCGTTTGCCGCTTTTCAAGTAGCTACGGAATTCCAGAGCTCCTGGCGTTGGTGAAAGATAAGAGATAGTTTTTGACTAAAAAAATTTTCAAAATCTTTAATTTCTTTCTTGTTTCAGTTAGTGTTGAGTGTGTTTAGGCTTTCCTCTCTCTTTTTGGTTAAATTTATCGGGTTTTGCGTAGTGTTTGTGTGTGTTGTGTGTTAGGCCTTAGGGTTACTATGTCGGAAGCCCATAAGGCTGTGTTTTCAAAATGTAACGAGTGTGGCCATAAGCTATCCCCAGCAGATGGCCACACTCGGTGCAAGTCATGCTTGGGGGTTGAACACCTGTCATCTGGTTGTACCATTTGTGCAGGGTTCAACCCCGGGCTTTGAGGAACGGAGGTCGAAGTTGGTGCTGGCGGGTCTTTTACCCCCAGATACTGCTTCGGCCTCTGCCCCTTCCACTCAGCAACCTGTTGCTGTGAGTTCTCTCCCTCCGGCTGGGACTCAACCTCCCTCAAATTTGCCGGAGGGGAAGGATTCTTCTAAGGAAAGACAGAAGGAGAGGCACAGGGAGAAGCACCACAAGAGGAGAGCCGAAACTTCCAGTTCGGCTCCTCCGTCTAAGCGGCCTCCCCTGTGCCTTCTAGCTTTCCTCCTCCTCGGCTCCACTCCCCTCGGTTCTCTCCGGGACCCGAGGAGGAGGAGGCTAGCCCTTCCAGGAGGTCACCGAGGCTCTCTAGGTCCGCCGGTGGCCTCCTCTAGATCAACCTTTTCTATGAGCGAAGCTGATATGGACGGATGATGAGGAAATTCATCCAGGCCCAAATGCAAATGGGAGTGCTCCTAGCCCCCATCCGGGAGGGGCTTGACCCTTTTTCGCCTTAGCTCCTTCTCCGACCCATACCACGGGTTCGAGCTATCGGCGCCGTGCAGATTTGGATCTGGGGTGGGTCGGATCCGATAGGTCGGCGCACCTCGGATCCGTCCCATCCCTTGAGTGCTTCGGTGCCGGACCCGACCTCTCGGAGCCGAGGGCCGAGCCTCGGATCGAGGGAGCTGGTGTGTCTTCGGCTCCGTCCAGGTCGGAGCACACTGGTCTCTCGGATCCGGCGGTTTCGCTCCGACTCCGATCCGCGTTGGATCCGAGTGGGGTCGGCTCGGGCTTAGAGAAGCTGGCTCCCCTCGGCTTTCAACGCGTTATGGAAAGGGCACTGTCGAGGACATCCGGACCCCGGTCCCTGCCACGGCTCCATCCTGCACTCCATTGCAGTTGGGCCAGGCCCCCACCAGCCAGTCCCAGGGACAGCCCGCCTCGATGTCCCAAGTGGTTCCCTTGGAACATCCAACTGCTGAAGAGTACTCCTCGGACAGCCCCCCCGATGAAGTACCTCGGAAGCGTAAGTGCAAGAGGAGGCACATGGACTCCCCTGAGTCCGTCACTGAAGACACGGACTTGGATGAAGGGGAAGGCTCCCCTAGATCACCCCCTGAGGACGTCTCATTTGGAGACATCATGGAGATGTTAAGGATCAGGGGGGGGGTGGTCTGCCCCCAAGGCTTCTTCGGACGAGTCTGTGTTCTTGGAGGCATTCGAGGCGGGCCCTTCTACCTCTTAGGTGTCCCCACCAGCTGACCCCTGGTGGATCTTATCTCCATCAGGGCGTGGAAGGATCCGGACACCATTGAGCCTATCCCTAAGCGCCCGGACCGCATTCTTTCTCCTCCATCAGACCGCACCCACTGGAGTAAGGGTCCCCCAGTAGATGCCATGATGATGGCTGCAGCCACGAAGAGGGAATTGGCCCAGGAGAGTCCCTCCGTGCATCCTCCGGGCAAGGAGTCCCATTCGATGGATCGCATTGGGAAGCGAGTTTTTAGTTCAGCGACCTTCTCCTTGAGAGCTGAACTACATGGCACATGTCATTAGGATGCAGCGGGATCTGATTAAAGAATACGCTGCATCTCCCGAGTCCACCTCGAGTGAGGATAAACAGGTTTACTCCACCCGAATGGCCACTCTCAGATCAGTTTCCAATACATCTATGCGGCTACTGTCTCATGCTACTGAGGGAGCCGCTAGAGCCAGCGGAGCAGGCCTAGTCATGAGGCGACAGGCCTGGCTCCGCCATTGTGATTTTGCAGAGCCCTTCAAGGCGACCTTCGCGAATGCCCCTTCGATGGTTCTGCCTTGTTTGGCAAGACTGTTCGCGAGACATTAGTCCAGAGCGAAAAGGACGGAAGACGCTGTCTGCCATCGAGTCCGCTTCTCAGCTCCCCAGAGGTCCTTCTCTAAGAACCAAAAGGGACAGAAGAAGATGTGGTTCGAAGTCGCAGCAGTCCCAACCTGCTCCGGATAACCAGTCCTTCCGTGGCAGAGGAGGACGGGGAGGTCGTCGTGCCAGAGGCAGGGGGGCTCCTGGCAACTTTGGGTCCAGAGAACCCTTCTCTGAGAGACCCACGCAGCAGCCCTGAAGGGTTGCCCGGCTGTCCGTCTCTGGAGGCAGTCGGGGCGTTTCGATGCACCTGACTTCTTGGGAGTCCATAACAACAGACAGTTGGGTGCTTCGAGTTATATCCAGAGGATATTCAATACCCCTATTCAAGATTCCCAAATCTCGCAGCCTCCCAGATGTTCCACCTGACCAAAGGGAGGCGGCAGCTATCGAAATCGAGCAGCTGCTAGGAAAAGAGCCATCCAGCGTCCCCCAGATCAAACCGGATTAGGGTTTTACTCCAGGTTCTTTTTGGTGCCAAAGAAGACGGGGGACTTAAGACCAATCTTAGACCTTTCCCAGTTGAACCTGTCAGTAACCAAGCAAAAGTTCCGGATGGTCACCCTGCAATCGGTCCGCACCCTCTTGAGGGAGAACGACTGGATGTGTTCCATAGAGCCCAAGGATGCGTACTACCACATTCGGATGGACAGGCGATCCAGGAGGTTTCTTCGCTTCGGCTGGGAGCCAGTCATTATCAGTTCAGGGTCCTCCCTTTGGTCTCACCTCAGCCCCCAGGGTGTTTACCAAGGTGCTAGCGGTGGTAGCGGCCCACCTGGGGCTCCAGGGATTACAGGTCTTTCCGTACCTGGACGACTGGCTCCTGACGGCATCATCAAGGCATCTTCTGTGCTCAGCCAGGGATTACTTTCTTCAACTAGCACCAAGGCTGAGCATCACGATCAACTGGGAGAAATCTTTTCTGAATCCCACTCAAATTATAGATTTCATAGGAGGAAGACTAGACACCAGATCAATGCGAGCCTTCCTCACCCCAGACCGTATCGCCAGCCTGAAGTGTCATGTGACAGCGATCCTGCAACCATCTCCAACTGCAGCTTCGGGTCCTGAGGGCCCTAGGTTCTATGGTGGCAGCTATCCGCTTCTAATTCATGCCCGTTTACGCATGCGGGTTCTTCAATGGACCCTTCAAGTTCAGTGGTCTCCTCTTTGTTCGTCTCTAAACGCTCCGATTGCGGTCAGCAGAGCATGCAGGGACTCCCTTCTGTGGTGGCTTCTTTCTCCGGAGCCCCTGGCAGGAGACCTTTGCGCTGCATTTCCCGAGCCACAGTGACCACAGACGCTTCTTGCCTCGGGTGGGGGCATTCTGCGGGAAAGATTGTCCAAGGCACGTGGAATCCCACAGAGACGTCATTGCATATAAATGTCCTGGAAATGAGGGCGGTGCTCCTAGCATTGCAAGCACTTCACCACGTTCTTCCTTCAGGGACTATTGCGATTCAGACAGACAACATGTCGGTAGTCTGGTATATCAACAAGCAGGGAGGAACCAGGTCTTACCCTCTTTGTCGAGAGGCCATGAGAGTCTGGGAATGGGCAATTTCCACCAAACGCTTTCTGGTAGCAACGCACATTCCGGGAAAGTCCAACATCCTTGCGGACAAGCTCAGTCGCACCATCCTTTCTCCACACGAGTGGTCCCTCAATCCTCAAGTAGCGAAGAAGATTTTTGCCGTTTGGGGGCAACCCTGTTGCGATCTTTTTGCCTCTCCCTCAAACGCCAAATGCGACAATTTCTTCGCTCTGCTTCCCCCAACAGGGGAGTTCCCGAGGGATGCTCTGGTGCATGCTTGGCCTCCCGGTCTCCTTTATGCCTACCCTCCACTTCCTCTGATGCAGAGGCTTCTGCAGAAAGCCTACAGTTTGGGGAGCAGAATGATTCTCATTGCCCCATTCTGGCCTCGACAGCCTTGGTTCCCCTTTGTATGGTCTCACAAAATCAATCCTCCATGGATTCTGGATCCAATTTCGGATCTCATCTCTCACCCTCTGGGAATGTCAGTTCCCAATCTGCGGACCCTGAAGTTGACAGCTTGGCTGCTCCAGTTCCAACCTTGATTAGGACTCCCGGTATCTCTTCACCGGTCAAGGCCATTCTAGTGGCTGCTCATAAACCTTCCACCAGACAGGTTTATCAGAGTAAATGGAAGAGATTCTCTATATGGGCAGGACAGAGAACTTTGGATCCTTTCTCAGCACCTATGTCAGCGGTGCTGGATTTTCTAACAGACCTCTTTCATCAAGGGGCTAGTTCTTCCACGATTAAGGTACAATTGGCAGCTATCTCGCATTATCACATTGGTCATGACACAGCTCCCCTTATGACGGCGAAATTATGCAAAGCATTTCTCAAAGGAGTTTTTTTGTTAAGGCCTCCAGTCAAGGAGGTTGTACCGCCTTGGGACTTGTCTTTAGTCCTGCAGGCCCTTACTGCTCCTCCCTTGAGCCTGCAGCTTCTTCTGATTTAAAATACCTTTCCTGGAAGACTGCCTTTCTGGTAGCTATCACTTCAGCCAGAAGGGTGTCTGAGCTTCAGGCTCTGTGTGTCAAACCGCCTTATCTTTCTTTCTACCCTGATAGGGTGTGCCTCAGGACCAATCCATCTTTTCTTTCGAAGGTCTCTTCTGAATCCAATATTAACCAGTCAATCAATTTGCCGGTGTTTTTTCCCAAGTACTCAAACAAAGGAGAATACAAATTGCATTCCTTGGATGTTCATAGACAATTACGTTTTTATATTAACAGAACAGCTGGCCACAGGAAATCAGATCAGCTGTTCGTCTCCTTTGCTAAATTTGCTCTGGGTAAAGCAGTATCTAAAGTCACTCTATCTAAATGGATTGCTAATTGTATTCTGCAGGCATATGACACTTCAGGCAGACCTGCTCCTCAGAGGGTTACGGCTCATTCTACTAGGGCAGTTTCTAGGTCAGCCGCCTTTATGTCTCGTCTTTCGTTGGGTGATATCTGCCCGGCAGCTACTTGGGCCTCGCCTCATACTTTTATTTCTCATTACAAGGTGGATGTTGTTTCTAGAGGAAGAGCATCCTTTGGCTCAGCGGTGCTCCGGAACATCCTTCCATGATGGCTGCCCAAGATTCAGGTAGCTAGGGACTCTGTCCCACAGGTTGCAGACAATGAAGTCTGCCTACTTCAGATTTAGAAGTTATGTACTCACCATAACGTTCCATCTGAGTAGGTGACGTCATTCGGATGCAACCATCGCCCCCTCCATCCCCCTGACCTTTTTAGAGCGAGTATTTATGCTGTTTTAGTGTACTGTTGTCAGTATTTTGAGGCAAACTCAATCTGAGGTCAGTCAGGGCTTGGCAAGGGGTTATGGGTAAGAGGGAGGAGCTAGGAGCTCGGAGCCTAAGCTTTTGAATTGCCGGCTCGGATCCGAGGTCGGATCCGATACCCACAGGTTGCATCCGAATGAAGTCACCTACTCAGATGGAATGTTATGGTGAGTACATAACTTCTAATTTCTACTCCCTGCCAGAACACCCTGGGAGGGACCATCATGGTCCACTACAGTCTCAGAGACAAAGGGTGCAGCAGCTTGTTCCCTCAAATTAATGAGGTCTGCCAATCCTCTCTCCATATCAGATGTCTGATATTCCCTGCTCTTAAACCTCTCACATAAATCCCTAGCATCTGCCTCAAAACCATCCTGACTGGGATTATACTGTGACGTCCTATATACCTGACCCCTCACAATATTACCAAAGATGTAACCTGGATGCATACTGCATCTATGGTGATAGGAATTGCGTTGACACTCCTTTCTATACACTCCTGTGTTCAATAGGCCACTTTCCAATCTCTGAACGTAGACATCCAAAAAGGAAATCCAATTCTTAGAAACCTCATGGGTAAATTTCAGATATTGCGTTAGACCATTAACTCTCTCCAAGAAGAGAGATAACTCATCTTTCGTGCCTTCCAAATGAAAAACACATCATCTACAAAACGCCTGTAAAACATCACGTTCCTCGAAAAATCACCTATATCAAACAAGAACTTGGTCTTCCATGCAGCCATAAAGAGGTTGGCGTAGCTATTGGCACAAGAAGTGCCCATAGCCACGCCATCCATCTGTAAATAGCACTGAGAGCCAAAACAAAAAATGTTGTTCTCTAACACACCTTCCAAAAACAAAGCCAGCAGATACACAGCATCACTACCTAATCCAGATTTGTCCTTCAAGTAATCAGACACCAACTGCACTCCATCTCTGTTTGGTATCACAGTGAATAGGGACTGAACATCCATTGTGACTAAGTAATATGGGAGATCAACAGGGACAGATCCCACAGACTCATACAAATCCAACAGGAACTGTTTTGTGTCCCTTAAAATATAAAAATTTGCGTCAACCACTGGGCGCAGGAACCTCTCCACATACAACGAAAATGGTTCCGTGATCCACCCCCTGTCCGCAACAATGGGCCTCATGGGTGCCCTTATGGATCTTAGGATGACCCTGTATCACTGGCAGGAGGGGATCACTAACAAACAAATATTCATGCAAGTCATTCGTAATAACATTGGTCTTAATCAAATCATCCAAAACCATCTGTATTCTATGGACATGTATATCCACCATCTTACGTTCCACCAAACTGTAAAACCTTTGGTCTGATAACATAGACCTCATTGCCTCATCATAGAACTCAGAGTCCATTACTACCATGGCACCCCCCTTGTCAGCAGGTCTAATTACAAGGGAGGGATCACTCCTCAGTTGTTTTAGAGCTCTCCTCTGTGTGTAAGTTAAATTGCCCTTTCGTTTACTAGACTTACCCACTCTCTTTTCCATGTCATACAGATCATTCTCAACTAGTTTACTGAAGGCAGCTACTAGCGGTGGTACCATTGGCATGTGCACACTAGGCTTCTTAAACAATTTCCCATCTAACACCTGTATTGTAGCCTTAAACTCCAATCTGAGGCACAGATTGTTTTATATATGTTAAATCCTAACATGTAAACATCACTGCACTGCCTTGCCTTGGTGATTAATATAGTAGAAAATATTTCTGATTAATTATAACTGACAATTCCTCAGTCTTGTTTATAAGACTGCATGTATTAATGTAAGTATATGTCACTCAGTTAAGCTTATTGTCCTGTTCACATTTTTCGACGGAATAAGATTATAGTCTAAAAATGCCTTATTAATTCAGAAATTTTTTTGTTTAATAATTTCCAGCTTAGAAACTAGGATGAAAGTTGCCCCTGTTAAATAAATCAGTTTTGCTCAGATATTCCTCCCAGGACCTAATCAGGTTAAGTCTCCTTATTCTGAGAAAAATCCTTTTACCGTTTATTGTTTAACACTGTCTTGGAATGCTGATAATTACTGAAAGTCAGGGAGGGGTAGATTTTCACTAAAGCCGATGTTCACTTTATAGGCATAATACAATGGAATATATTTTCTGTTTGTTGATGTATATGGTACACGTCATTTACCTCAACATGAAACACAGTTATACCAAAAGACAACTTCTTAATCTGATGCCTTCTTCATTCCACTTCATGATGGGTTCTCAGATCCGACCTTCGAATCTGGCTTGGCCATATTCTACAGACTTGGATCTGACTCTCAAGCTCCTCCCTCTTACCCATAATGCACCACATCCATCCAAATACCCCAGATCCCATTTGCCTCTTCAGTGTACCAGACATGGATCTTGTGCCATCAAGCCTTAGAGCTGTTCAAAGTTCTCATGCTAATGTATCCTTAAGTGGATTCTGTAAGTTCTCCCTCCTTTTTCCTTCACTGTGTGTGTGTGTGTGTGTGTGTGTGCGTTCTTCCTGCAAAAAAAAAAAAAATAGTTTCATCTAGCGTTATTTGTTTCTAGTTTGATACTTCGCTTTCTCTCAGTTACATTTACAGTTAAATTTTAGGTTAAGCCTAAAGTTAAATTTAAAGTTAAACTTAAAAATATAGAGCTGATCTTAAGAGTTATAGCTTACCGTTACCTTTCTTCCATTGGTGAAGCTTGAATTTTGGCGTTTTTTTTCAGTTATGGCTGACAAACCTTCACCTGGCTTTAAACTCTGCACCTCTTGTGGGCATAAAATCCCCAAACAGGATACTGCCTGGATGCTGACCACTTGAAAGCAAATTGTAATATTTGTGCTGCTTTCAATCCCCTGGCTTTAGCTGACAGTAGGAATAAACTGATACTTAGGGGCTTCTTCCTTCCTTGGCTCCAGAAGCTCAGAGTCCTTCTGTGGCTTTTTCTCCTTCCTCTCCTGCTACTGCTAAAGAGTCAAAAAAGAGGCTCTTCCCTGTTTCCCGAGGGATACTCTTTAAGCTAAGAAATCTACAGATCCAACTCCTTTGGACCTAAAGAAATTACCCCCGCCCAGTCAGATCCTACAGCTCCTGTGGATCCAAGGGTATTATTATCATCTCTCCTCCACCTTCGTCATCTCCTACATCGGATCTCATACCTTTAAGATGACGTTCGTGAATGCCCCTTACTATGGCTCCTCTCTCTTTTGGTCATCAGTTAGAGATACACTTACCTGCAGTGAAAAGGACAAGAAGACCCTTTCTGCTGTTGGAATCAAATTTTCTTCCCCCAGAGGTCCTTCTCGAGGAACCAACATGGAGGTAAGAAAACGTGGTTTCGCAAGTCCCAAAGGCCTTTCCAGGACCCACACAGGGAACCCGCCTCTAGAGGCAGAGGGGGGACGGTTTAATGATAGATGCCACCCTAGAGGCAGAGTGGATCCGCAGAACCACGGCTTTCGGGAATTCTTTCTCAATAAGCCCTACCAGCACTCTTGAAGTGCTGCATGACTGTCCGTCTCTGGAGGCAGTTGGGGGCTGACTAGCTTTGCACCCAAAAGCCTGGACCCAGCTGACTCAAAACCACTGGGTGCCAAGCATAATATCCAAAAGTTATTGTATTCCCTTTTTCTTCCCCCAACCTCTATAAACCTTCCCAATATGCCACCCAGTCAAAGGGAAGAGGCAGCACAGGAAATTCAACAACTGTTGCTACAAAGAAGTCTCAACCGAGCAAAGAGGATTCAGAACCTACTCCCCATACCTCTCAACCTGGAAACATCAAAAATCAGGACAAAGGCCCATGAAAAATAGGTACAAATCTGTACACTGATTAACATAAAATTTACATACATAATTATGTAACCCCGCCTGCTCCAGTGGAATTGTGGGATACCAACTTTCAAATGCAAACTGAAGAACAGACTACCAAAATATGGCCCCAGACCCTGTAGTAAATGGTAATCTTTTTTTTTTTTTTTTGAAATGTGTAGCAATGATGTTCACTTGGAAGGGAGAATGATGAACCTTAGGATTTTGTTTTTGGTGACTTGCAGTATGTGGGTTTTGTGGTAAAAGTAGGGCATTTAATAGTAGGGCAATATTCTAATCTTACCAAAAGAATATTATACTTTGCTAGGACGTCCAAATGTCATTCTCCATGGCCAACTGATCAGTGGTGTAGCTAGAGTTTGTGCCGTCCAGGGCTGTCTGAATTTGCTGCCCCCCCCCCCACAAAATCTTGGTCAAATGGCTCCCCCATACAAAGCTCTTCCTGCTGCAGCCATTCCACTGTCCCATTACTTGGCTATTTTGCCCCATTTACCATAAACACTGTAATGTGCATACTGCTTTACTTCTACAGTGATTATTTGGATTTCATTTAAAACTTTTATTTTACATTTTATAGCACAAACACTGATAGCCATCTGCTAAAAAAAGCAATACAAACTCACAGTGAAAACAGACTTGGCATTAAAGCTTCTCTGCCCTTGAAACTCGCATTCATTGAAACAGCACTGAAACCCAAATTCAAAGAAAATGCATCTGGTCAATGGCAGATAAAGATTACCTTTGGGCTGTTTTCAAATCATAGGCCCCCCTTGCACATGAAACTTACATGTTTTCTTTGATACACCTTCCCAATTGTATTAAATTATATTCCTTGTATAATACAGCACACTTGTTAGAGCACATTTTAAATTTGTTTTTAACATTTTTCCAGTAAGCAATGAAACAAAATGCATTAACCATTAATGGCAAAACTGCTCAATTCAGAACATTTCCATCATAAAAATCTAACATCTACAGTCCACCAGTATCAGTAAATATGCACAATCTCTGCAGACGTAAAAGTTATCTAAATAATTCCACATTAAAGAGATCTGTAACTAATGAAGAGATCGCTGCTAGCAAACAACTTTACATTTCATTGTTTCATCTACAGATAAAGTGCCTCTTGCCCTTGAGGGATAAATTGCCCGTTACACTAAAAAATAAGCTAGTAATATTGCAGTAGGAATGGATGGCAAACTGATAACATGTACATAATTATTAGGTAAAGAAGGACATTCTCAGGACTGCAGCATCCACCCCCTTTAAAAGTACAACACAGTACAGTATCAGCAATCCATCTACATACTGTGGGAGTAGAACCCACAGCCTTCTGCATCAAAAGCAAACATTCTACCTTTTGTGTTACTAACACAAACAGACTTCATCTTAGCAGCAGTAAACTTCTTTCCCCCTGAGGAACTATGCAGCACATCTTAAGAAATCTGGAAAAAGCCAAAATGTATTGTGGGGGGGGAGACAAAGGCCCAAAACCAGGGACACATTTTAAACATTGCTTGTACAATCGTAGAAAAGTTGCTACTTGCTAGAATAAAATGTTTTGTGTTTCCATGCGGTTCCTGAAAGATAGCCATTTAAGTTTCAGTCTTCCTATCATTATTTAGTGAATTCACTTCTCACTAATTT
Organism: Protopterus annectens; assembly: GCF_019279795.1. Taxonomy (NCBI): domain Eukaryota; kingdom Metazoa; phylum Chordata; order Ceratodontiformes; family Protopteridae; genus Protopterus; species Protopterus annectens. Next base: position 347,901,110 of record NC_056750.1, read on the forward strand.
GCTAGAAAACCACAAATTTTAAGAGGAGCAGCCCAAAGAGTTGGTGTGGGTAGTGAATTTAGGCTCTTGCTCCTTGTACCCAAGGTATAGGGTTTGAGCCTAACTAACTCTACCAGTCTCAGAGTATCTCTATATTGTCTCACACAGACAGACAATGCAGTTAAATATATCAGCTCCTTGTTTCCAAAAATTGCCCTGACCAACCGGATATACTTGGTGTTGAGTAATTCCCACAACTGAAATAATAAAGACTATTTGAAAGGCAGAGCTTTGTTTAATAGAGTTAAGTTGTAAGGCTTTTAGAAAGATTTTAGTACTAAATGACATATACAATGCCTTTTGCTTAGCACTCATTCCTTGCCAGGTTAAATTATAGTATATCAAGACTTGTTGCAGTATGCTGTACTTTGAAACTGATGAGCAGAGAAAGGTTCTTTATTTCAGAATTAAAAGCATTCAACAGCTCTATATAATTAATATGTAACTGCATACTTAGTCAACTTAGAAGTAATTCCAGCTAATTATGTATTCTGCTAAATAAAATACATGTTGAACTTCAGAAATTCTAAGCTGTCTTAGTTAGCATTTACTATACATGGTCACTGTACTGTCTGTCTTACACACTGCATTATTCAAGGATACAAATATATTTTCACCTGCAATATTTCTCCTAGTAAATATCAGGTCAACTAATAGTCTAATGAATGCAAACAACTGCCACTGCAATTTTATGGTGGGTTTCAGTCCTGCAAGCTTGTTTCATAAATTACAGCAGTGTTTGCATCAGTTTATAGTAGCTTGAGAAATGACTATTGGGCTTGGAGGCAGAGTCTCAATGCAGTAGCATAAGGTAATTCTCCATAAAAGGACTTCACTGTTATTTTTTTCTCAGCACCACGCATTGTTTATCTAATTATGCTTTCAGTGTTTGCACAAATAGTGAAACAATCTGCTAAAAGTAAAAATCAAGATAGGTGGTATATATTTGCATTCATCTATGTATATGGTTAGTCTGCAGTGAGCCTGCTGCATTAACATAGCTCAGTGCTATTCTCATCTATAATTAATCGTTTCCCTTTTGCGAGCAAAACATTTACTATTCACTGCGTTGTGTATTTATTTATTTTAGTGATGATTATCTGAGTGAAAATGATAGGCAAACTTTTTGTTTGCTTTCTAAATACGAGAGTGAATCCTTCGTCATAGGCTATGCCCTTATTAAAACTGTCCACGTGAAAACAGACCTGAAAATTCAGTAATGCTAATATATATCCCTTAAAGCCCCCCCCCCACACATGTGCTACTAATAGTCATGTTTCCAGTCTCTACCATATCCTCCACTTCTGCTTCCCTGCTCCAAGAAAGGGGATAACTGAAAAAAAATGCCACCTTAGTCCAGAGGGCAAGACAAAGTTTACTGATCAGCTTCCGTTATGAGGAATGGCTTTTGCCTTTGGCAGCTCTAACTGCAGTGTTGCAGTTTGCTTATCTGTTCACATGGTGGTTTACCGGTGCTGTCTACCATGGAGCTGTTTAATGTTCACAGCCGCTGTCTTCTTCATTAACGGCTGCTCTTTAGCATCAGACACTGGTTGGAACTTGGTAATGTAATGGCCAACCAGGGGTGGGGGCACAAGTAAGTGATCACCTCGTTCTGTAATAAACTGTCACGGAAATGTGTCGGTTGCAAAGCAGGAGATTCCACATGCTTTTCAGACCAGTTACAAGTGTCTGCAAAGGTTCATCATCAGCTGAAATGAAAACACACATAATTACACACACACACATCAAAATAAACTGAAATGTCCAATGAGTAGGTAACAGTTAATGCTATGCCACAGACAGACTTACGAATGCAGCTCCACAGTCAGCAGCAGATAAAACTTGCAGTTGCACGCACTTGCCATAGATAAAATAGAGATAAAACGAGCAGGTAAACTGAAATGGTTAATATCACAGACTTATTGCATACTTGCCCAGCAGACAAAATGAAGAGATAAACTGAAACGTCTGGGACCCGAAAACACAACAATGAATGCATAAACTGAAATGGCCTGAAACTGAATGCACAACAACAAACAGACTTAAAATAAATTAATTGCACACTGAAAGCTTACACAGGCCTGTTACATGACAGTTTTCTTACCTGGAGGCTGATGTGAGCACCAGGCGGACTCTGCAAAACTTGTTCAAGTCTGCCTCCATTACTGTTCAAATTCCCTATTTCCCTCCTGTCCAACAGGCAGTGGCTGATGTCATCACACACGCCCCTGTAGGCTGGTGATAGGTGGTGACATCAGCCATAAATTTAAAGTGGTAAACTGGTATAAAAAAAAAAAAAAACTAGAAAGTCGAAAATTAAGGGGGGCCACGTGGGAATTTGTGGCATCCCAATATATTGCCCTTGAAACTGGTAAATACCAAGGAATTCGGTACGGTTGAGAGGTCTGCTACTCCCGCTTCTTTTAGGTGCCGAAAAAGACAAGAGGACCTAAGATGTGCTTGATAGATCTCAAAGTGTACTATCACATCAAAATAGACAAGGGCTCCAGGAGATATCTGCGCTTCTGGCTGGGAGACAAAAATTACTAATTAAGAGCACTGCCCCTTGGGCTCACCACAGCCCCCTGGGTGTTCACCAAATGCATGGCAGTGGTAGTAGCTCTGTTGAGGCTCTGGAGATTCCAGGTGTTACCATATTTAGATGATTGGCTCCTGACTGGCTCCCATGAGGCATCGACTAATCCAAGCCAGGGATTACTTAATCCAGTTATCACACTGTCTGGGCATCACCATAAACGTGAGCAAATCCAACCTGACTCCGGTAGAGAACCTGGAATTTATAGGTATGCAGATCAACACAAAGGATCATATAGCTTCTCTTCATTCACACCGAGTAATCAATCTGAGAAATCAGGTACAGGAATTGTTAGCCCAACAGATCCCCACAGCTCAGTTGATCCTGCAGATCCTAGGGTACATGTCAGCAGCCATTCTTAGTCCCTCTAGCCAGATTTTTCATGCAGGTTCTCCAGTGGACGTTAGCGACACAGTAGTCCATCCTGTCTCAGCCGTTGTCCCTTCACATCAGGTTGACTCCCATTTGCAGATATCATCTCATTTGGTGGATATAGTCAAACAACATCATTCTAAGCAGACCATTCTTGAACACCCCCCCATAATAACTGTTACCATGGACGCTTCCCAGTTCGGGTGGGGGGGCATTACAATGGGAAGATGGTCCAAGACATGTGGTCCCCTACCGAGACCAGGTTGCATATCAGTGTCTTAAAGATGAGAGCAGTCCTAACATTGCAAGCCTTTCAGGATGATCTCTCCTTGGGAACTATTGCAGTACACACCGACAGCATGTCTGTTGTCTGGCACATCAACAGAGAGAGGAACCCCATCTTACCCTTTGTGTAGGGAAGCCATGAGGGTGTGGGAATGGGCGATATCTTCAGACTGCCTTCTAGTTGCAGTGCATATCCTGAGGAAAACCAACGATCTGGTGGACAAACTCAGCAGATCGCTTCTAGTTCCGCACAACTGGTCCCTCAATCAGTTGTGGCGAACATGATCTTCAGCCATTGGGGCCAACCTTCCTGCGACCTAATTGCCTCCCCTCAGCAACAAATGTAGCAGGTTCTTTGCTCTGATCCCTCTTCCGGGAGAGTCCTCGAGAGATGCACTGGTCCATGATTGGCCCCCCGGTCTCCTGTATGCTTACCCTCCTCTTCTGCTCATCCTGAAGTAGAAGGCAAGCAGGTTGAAGAGTTCAGTAATCCTTATTGGCCCCTTCCAGCCTCATCAGGTGTGGTTCCCCTTCCTGTGGTCTCATCTGAAATATCCTCCTTGGATTCTGGAGTCAAGTCAGGACCTCTTTTCTCATCCATCGGGGATGCAGTATCCAAACCTTTGAGCCCTCAAATTGACCACTTGGTTTCTCCACTTCCAACCCTAGTGAGACCGTCTAGACTTAAGTCCTCTGTCCTAAAAGATCTTCTAGCCTCATAAAAGGCTTCCACTAAAAATGTCTACACCAGTAAGTGGAAGAGATTTGTTATTTTGGACATGAGCAGGAACAGCGATCCTTTCCCAGCACCAGTTTCAGACATTTTGTTATTTCTTAGCAATCTTTTTGACAAAGGTGCTAGCTTCTTAACTATCAAATTACATTTAGCTGCTATTTCCAACTTTCATACTGCAAGTCAATCCCGTTCTCTGTTCACTTTTAGACTATGCAAATCCTTCATGAAAGGTGTTTTTTTAAGGCCTCCAATTAAGAACCCATCTTCCCCTTGGGACCTCACTCTTGCATTACGGGCTTTGACCCAGGGACCCTTTGAGCCAGCAGCAAGTTGCAACATGAAGTTTCTGTTGTGGAAAACAGCCCTTCTGGTGGCTATAACTTCCACTAAGAGGATTTCTGAACTGCAAGCCTCATCTTCCAAACCTCCTTGCATACTTTTCATAAAAACAGTGTCCATATGCACCAATCCTTCCTTTATGCCCAGAGTAGCTACCGAGAATATTAGTCCATCTAATTACCAGTGTTCTTTCCTAACTTCTCTAATAAAGGGGAGTATGTTCTCCATCTTCTAGACTTTCATAGACAACTCCGTTTTTACCTGCACATTACCAAACAACACAGAAAGTTTAATCAGCTTTTCGTAGCTTTCTCATCTAATAGACTTGGACAAGCAGTATCTAAAATTGCCATGGCAAAATGGATATCTGACTCCATCTCGTACATTTACTCATTCAAGGGATTGCAATTACCTAGACCTTCCAGGGCACATTCCACTAGAGCTATGACTACTTCTGCAGCCTTCTGTTGTAGAACATCCATTGATTACATTTGTACAGCAGCGACATGATCTAACAGTCCTACCTTTGTATCACACTGCAAGTTGGATATCCTATCCAGAAGTGGGGCCTCCTTTGGTTCAATGATGTTCTGGCATATCCTTCCATGAGGGCCACCCAAGACCTACGTATCTGGGGACTCTGACTATTGTGAGGAGGAATGAAGAAGACATCAGATTAGAACGTTATGTCTTACCATAACTTGGCATCTGTGCTGTCTTCCTTCATTCCTCCTCACTTTCCCACTCAACTATCCCCCTGCCTTTTTCTTCTAGAGGAACCCAGATTATGAAGGGACTTCTATGTCCCATGTCTGAGCCTCTTTTGCCGTTCCTTTGCTTTGTGAGTATTGGCTGTATGGAATCAGCAAACTTGATCTGAGGTACTTGGGTGGATGTAGTGCATTATTGGTAACAGGAAGGAGCTTAAGAATTGGATCAGAGTCTGTAGAATGTGGCCGAGCTGGATTCAAATGTTGGATCCATACCCCATCGTGAGGAGGAATGAGGGAAGACAAGACATTTATTTATCATCCTTTTTAAAACATCATTAAGTATCACTTGGTTTTGCCCCACTAAGGTTAGAGACGGTAACTTTTTCCCTTCTAATGGTTGTAACAGGCCTGATTGTTTTCTTAATCATGGAATCTCCAATCACAAAAAAAAATAATTTCCTGAAATTGTGACTTCAGTTGTGTCAGGATCAACACTAACTAGTACAAAATTGCCTCCAATCCTCTACTCTTAAGTTTGCCTTCTTTTGCAGTTAGTTCTGGGTTAATGTCAGAGCTGCCACTCGGATGCCTTGTCCTTTTAACATTTCTAGTTACTTCAGAATACAAAGGGATTTAATTTGGGAAATTAGTTAGTAGGTTTAAAGTTATCATAGCATCTCTGTTATAAAAAAGTTACTGGAGTTAGAAGATGCAAAAGTAAAAATAAAGACTTTAAAAACTCATGGAAAGATAAACTCCTTAAGTAGGGTAACCTAAAAAGTTTAAATAATAGCAAAGAAAATCAGTAAAGAAAGGAGGTGAAGAAGTAAAGACCTTTCATTAGCCTTTAGCAATGCTAAATTAGAATCCTTGAAGGCATCCAGTGCAGAGAAAACAACCTTTTAGAAAGGGTGAATGTAGAAGCTTTACCTTTGTCAGTTGCAGGGGAGGTAATATTCAAGTATGTATCACCAGAGCTGGTCCTAGAAGAACCTTTTGCTTTAATAGGAAATATCAGATCTAGGGTAGTTTAATCTTCTAAACCTGTATATGTGACTGAAGAGAAAGATAATCACTAAGACATATTTTCTGGTTGTCTGTAGAATGTCTGCTCATTTTAGAATTGATTATAGAATGCATACTTTGCCTTTTCTAGAGTTTGAGTTGGCAAGGCTGTTGATTTGGGCAAGAATTTGTCAGGGTCATCCAAGAAGCAGAACTGGCTCTGTGTATGCCAGACAGGAACAGGTTCTCAGAAGAAGGTTCTAAACAGCAGGTTACCTTCCCATTTCTCTTCCATATGGAAACTTTTATATGAAAATGGCCAAATCACCTTGAGTAGCATAGATGGAGTTATGACATTTTGTACTGAAGTCATTGGCATGATGCTTTCTGAGTTTGAACTCTTAAAAACAAGAAAAGGAAGGATTTTTGAGGGAAAGCTGTACTCTGTCGCCCCAATATGGAGGACTTTGCAATCCTCACACCTCACTTAGTTGTATAAAGTTTTGTAGGTGTCCCTATTAGAAATTTGGACCATCTACTATTTATCTGTTACACCGCCTCAAATTTTTTGCCTTTTTGTCTGGCTTAGTCCCTACCATTATTCAGGGGACACCAGCATCCTTGTAAGTAGAGACAGTTTCTTTGAATGGGTTTCTTATTCTGTCAGAGAGGAGAGTACAGCTTTGACAGGCAGTGCCATTTATACTGTCACCAGGATTTTTCCTTTTGTACCCTACCTCCTCCCACCTTATTGAATAATATATTCATTGTGCAAATGCACATTAGAATTGCAGATGTGAACAACTCTGTCTCTGCAGTGTTGCAACCCCCATTGCCGTGACCACACTGTCTATCTTGTGCCTCCTTATAACAAATTACTGACTTCACAGTGGTTGTAAGATCAAGTCTGCCAAATGCATGCTTGTATCTTCCCCTGGGAGAAGAGAACAGGATTAAGACTCTTTGTTTCTTTCTTTTCCTTTGTCAGCTCCTTCAGTAGCCAGATTGCTTGTCCAACGCAAGTCATTTGGATCTTAGAGTTTAATCCATGTACTCCTTAGAGCTCAGTTCCACGTATTTATATATTTATCTTCAAGGACACACTTGCGTTGAGGAAAGTGGCTCATTCTCATCAAGCTGAATCTCCCATAAGCTGTATTGCTTTTGTTTAGATACCAATTTAAATGATCATCAGAGGCCCCAAAGTGAGAAGATGACAACAAAAACAGCATTGACATCTAGGAACAAGATCCAAGCAATAAACCAATTTGCTCTTCCTGTCCTAACTTACAGTTTTGGAGTGATTGATTGGCCCCAAAATGTGTTGGATAGATTAGATATTAAAACAAGAAGAATGCATGTGAGAGTGTTCAATCTCGCCGTTTGTTCTTGCACACGGGTTCGGAACCGATCCTCGGCTCCGAGTCGGCCGCATAGCAAAGCTCTGCATCTTAGAGAAGCTCGAGACCAGGCTATATCCCACAATCCTCCCTGCCATTACTCAGATCTAGTTTATCGCTGCAACGGATCACATCGACGAGAGCTCGGACCAGAGAGAATTTTGTTATATTCAGATAAGATTCTTATCTTTCTAGTTTAAAAAGTTCTTATAGTTCTTGAGAAGTTAGTTTTTGATTAGTACTAGAGTATGTGTGTGTGTTATTGTAGTTAATCCTGTCACTTTCATAGGTCCCCTTTTGTGGCCTACCTCTTCTTACTTATATATACATATATATAAATATTTACTTATAGTTATTACCTATTATAGCTAGTGTTTTAAAATTTTTCATAGTAGAGTGTCTTACTACCGGTTATGTCAGAAAAAGCCAAATCCGGTTTTAAAAGATGTCAGTGTGGGCGGAAAATGTCCATCACTGACAACCACACTTCCTGCGTCTACTGTCTTGGCCCTCTCCACCTGCAAGAGGATTGCTCTATATGTCATTCCTTCAGCGGGAGGGTCATGACAGATAGACGCAGGAAACTTATAAATAGGGGACTACTTAAGCCTACCTTCCAGGAGGCTTTGGACAAGTCGAACCAGGCTTGTAAGTCCTCAAAGGGGTCGAAGATGTCGGAGCCCATGTCATTGGCTCCGAGTTCATCTTCGAAAGTTCGTTCGCCGGTTCCACAGACTTCGGGGCGGCGTCACGCTTGTCTTCACTGAGCCCCAGGTCTTGGAACCGGTGTCGGAGCTACCGCCACCTTCCATTCTTCGGTCGGTGCCATCTTCGGCCCCTTCGACCCGATCTTCCAGACAGTTATCCGATACAGATGTGGATAGTGTCATGCAGTAACTTATGGAGAACACGGCCCTTTCCAAGTTGATTGCAGTTTCCTCCCAATTGGTGTCGAAACTAGAAGGCCTCCCTTTATCTCCAACAGGTCCTCCTTCGAGACCCATCCAGTCTTCAGAGCCGGGAGAGGATGAGCCGATGATAGTGGAGCCCTCGGTGCCGAAACCGTCCATTGCACGATCGACACCATTGACTTCGACTCCTTTGGAACCTGTAGGTGAGTCACGGAGTCGATGATCTCTCCTCGGTTCCGGGACCGAGAGTCGTACCGAACTTTCGGTGCCGACTCTCCCTCTCGGGGCCTCGGCGCAGATTGGCTCGACTCCGTCCTAGGGGTCGAGGCCCACGGCCCCCGTGTCTGGGATCCTTCCATGTTCTTCAGAACCGGAGGAGTCCTCGGCCCGGGGTTTAGGGGTTTTTGACCTTATGAGGAAGGTTTTGTCTGCACAGACAACCACTTCATCGGAGGCGTCTTCTCCCTCCCCTAAGGGGCCGCTCTCTGTTTCTGCCCCCATGACCCATCCAAAGCGTAGAGCACCATTGCCTCAGCCACGCCCAGAGGGTGCCCCCTGTTCCTCGGAGGCCTCAACGGAAGCCCCCTCCGATGAGGTTCCGAGGAAAAGACTGTGCAAGAGGAGGCACTTGGATTCCCCGCAGGAATCTCTAACATCTGACACTGACTTGGATGAGGCAGAGGGGTCCCCAAAATCCCCCTCTGAGGATGTCTCATTTGCGGACATCTTGGAGATCTTAAAACAGAGGGGTGATTGGCAGTCCCTAGCCCCCACTGAGGACGAGTTGGTGTTGCTGAAGGCTTTTGGTGCTCAACCTTCTACCTCCTGGGTTACTCCGCCCTTCGATGAATTAATGGATTTAATTGCTCGAAGGGCGTGGGAGACACTGGACACAGTGGAACCGGTCCCTTGAAAACCAAGCAAATTTATCACCGCCCCCCAGAACAAGGTTTATCTCACCAAGGGAGTCCCGGTCGACGCTATGGTGGTGGCTGCAGCCACTAAAAAGGAGATGTCTGAGTCTTCCTCTTCTGTTCATCCTCCTAATAAGGATTCTAGGACTATGGACAGATATGGGAAGCGTGTTTTTAGTTCAGCGACTTTTTCCATGCGTTCGCTAAACTATTTGACACATTTTACACGTCTGCAGAGGGATCTCATCAAGGAGCTGGGAGATACCCTCCAGGGTAACACAGATGCTGCTGTTTCAGATAAGGTAACAGCACAGCTTAACACCCTTACCTCCATAGTGAACTCATCCATGAGGCTCATCTTGTATGCGGCTGAAGGATCGAGTAGAGCTGCAGCTTCAGTGATTGCTCTACGAAGACAATCCTGGATGCAGCTGTGCTCATTTGCGGAAGCCTTCAAGTCTTCCTTCGCCAACGCCCCCTTTGATGGTGCCACTCTCTTTGGGCCCAAAGTGAAGGAGACACTAACTCGGTGTGAGCAAGAAGGAAAGACTCTGTCTGCTGTCGGAGTCTGTTTTTCCACTCCAACTAGACTGTACCCCAAAGGGAAACGAGGTGGAAAAATGTGGTTCCATAAAACTCAGGGATCTTTCCAGGCCACACAGAGTGACCCCCCCCCAGAGGCAGAGGGGGGGCAGAAATGGAAGACGTCGCCTCGGCGGCAGAGGGGGTCCGCAGAACCAAGGCGACCGGGATCCTGTCCCTGGTAAGCCTTTCCAGCACTCCTGAACGGAGGCCCGACTGTCCTGCTCTGGAGGCAGTCGGGGGTCGCTTGGCTTTATACCCACAGGCCTGGCTAACTCTCACCTCGGACTCTTGAGTAAAAAGCATTGTAACCAGAGGATACACAATCCCCTTCATGTCAACTCCACCCCAACAAAGAAGGTTTCCAGATGTGCCACCCCATCTGCGAGGCCCAGCAGCAATAGAAATTTCAAAGCTGCTCGAAAAAGAGTCATCCAGCAAGTCCTGGCGGACCAAAAAGGATCCGGAACTTACTCAAGGTTCTTTTTAGTTCCAAAAAAGACAGGGGACTGGAGACCGATTTTGGATCTCAGCAATCTCAATACCTTCGTGAAGAAGGAAAAGTTCCGGATGGTCACGCTTCAATCGATCATTCCATTTTTACAGAAGGACGACTGGATGTGCTCGATAGATCTCAAGGACGTGTACTACCACATCAAAATGGCCAGACCGTCCAGAGATCACCTGCGCTTCTGGCTGGGAGCCAGTCACTTTCAATTTCGAGCCCTGCCCTTTGGGCTCACCTCAGCCCCCAGGGTATTCACCAAATGCATGGCAGTGGTAGCGTCTCACTTGAGACGTCTAGGATTCCGGGTGTTTCTCTATCTGGACGACTGGCTCCTCACCACCACCACTGAGCGTCGCCTCATACAAGCCAGAGACTACACAGTCATTCTTTGTTCCCACCTAGGGATTTCCATAAACTTCGAAAAATCTGCCTTACTGCCCTCACAGCATATTTCGTTCATCGGAGCAGACCTAGATACACGTTTAACACTGGTAAAGCTCCCTCCAATAAGGGCTTCATCCCTCAAGGAACAGGTTCTTCTTCTACTGCAAAGCAGGAAAGCCCCGGCCAAACTAGTCTTGAAGATTTTGGGACTCATGGCAGCGTCCCTGATTGCAGTCCCTTTGGGGAGATTGCACATGAGGCTCCTCCAATGACTGCTGTTCACGCAGTGGTCATTCCAGCAGTTACCCCTAGCGCACGAGATTCTGATAACAGATTCTTGCAAATGAGACCTCTCATGGTGGGTGTACAGTCAAGATCTCACTATGGGTCGTCCATTTGTTCTACCCAATCCGACAGCCACGATAACCACGGACGCTTCTCTGATAGGGTGGGGGGGGACTATTTCAGGGAAGAACAGTCCAAGGGGAATGGTCCAACATAGAATATAACCTGCACATAAATGTTCTGGAAATGAGGGTGGTGTTCCTGGCGTTGCAACACTTTCAAACCCTCCTACCTCTAGGAACAGTAGCAGTTCAGACAGACTCTGTATGTCTGTAGTCTGGTACATAAACAAACAAGGGGGAACCAGATCTTACCCATTATGCAGAGAGGCCATGAGAATTTGGCAATGGGCAGAGTCCACGGGTTGCTTTCTGATAGCAACGCACATCCCGGGGTCATCCAACGTCATTGCGGACAGGTTGAGCAGAGCCATCCTGTTACCTCACGAGTGGTCCCTCAAGCTACAGGTGGCGGAAAGAATTTTCCGCAGATGGGGCCAGCCTTGCTGCGATCTATTTGCTTCCCCGATGAATACCAAATGCAGAAGCTATTTTGCCCTTCTACCCCCTCCGGGGATGTCCCCAGGGACGCACTGATACACGATTGGCCCCCGGGTGTCCTATATGCATTTCCACCTACCCCCTTGATTCCCAAATTTCTTCAGAAAGCCAGGAACCTGGAAAGGACAATTATACTCATAGCCCCATTCTGGCATCGACAGATATGGTTCCCCTTTCTTCGAGCCCATCAAACAGAGGAACCATGGATCCTGGACCCAGTACCAGATCTACTGACCCATTCGTCAGGAGTTCCTCACCCGTCTCTTCTATCCCTCAAACTAGCAGCTTGGCTGCTCCACTTCCCTGCCTAGCCTGGTCTGATCTACTTTCTCCGGCAGTTCAACGCATTCTGGTTGCCTCTCATAAGGCTTCCACTACAAAACTCTACAGGAGTAAATGGAAACGCTTTGTATACTGGGCATCTAGCCAACACTTGGACCCCCTAGTAGCTCCTTTACATAAAGTTCTAGAATTTCTATCCATCCTTTTTCACAAGGGAGCCTCTACTTCCACACTAAGAGTACAGTTGGCGGCCATATCCAACTACTATGTTGGTGAGGACGGTTCTCCAATTATGTCCCACAGGCTTTGTAAGGCTTTTATGAAAGGATCCTTCCATCTTCGACCGCCCGTCAGAGACCCTTTATTCCCATGGAATTTAAATTTGTTATTGTCGCAACTAATGTTGCCACCCTTTGAACCAGCCTCTTCTTGCCTCCTGAAGTTCTTGTCGTGGAAGACACTTTTTCTTGTAGCTGTTACTTCAGCTCGAAGAGTTTCAGAGCTGCAAGCACTGTCAATCAAACCGCCTTACTTAATTTTCCACCCAGATAGAGTCTCCTTGCGAACAAATCCGTCTTTCCTTCCTAAGGTATGTTCTGTCACGAATATTAACCAATCCATAGAACTCCCTACCTTTTTCAAAAACCATACCAGCAAGTTGGAGTATATGCTGCACAAGTTAGATGTCCACAGACAACTAAGATTTTATTTGGACAGGACTAAAGATTACAGGAAAACGGATCAGCTTTTTGTCGTGTTTGCAGACGATAAAAAGGGCATGGCAGTTACAAAACATACACTTTCTAAATGGCTTACTGATTGTATAGCCTTTGTATATTCTAAGTCGAGTCAGGCCTTGCCTACCAAACCTAAGGGCCATTCTACCAGATCCGTTTCCACTTCCTTGGCTCATGCAGCTCGTGTGCCTTTGGACACGATTTGTGCAGCAGCCACGTGGTCTAAACCACATACTTTCATTGCTCATTATAGGGTTGACAAAGCCTCCAAAGACAGGACATCTTTTGGTTCCACCGTGCTTAGGAACGTTCTTCCATGAGTCACTCGGGGTGACGGAGCTAGGGACGCTACCCATGTGTAAGAACAAACGGCGAGATTGAACACTCTCACATAAAGAAGTTATGTTCTTACCATAACGTTCCATGTGGAGTGTTCATCTTGCCTTTGTTCTTACATTCCCTTCCTTCCCTCCCTCACGTGTTTGGAAGAACGAGTAGGACTAGAGTCTGGTCGACATGCCTTAACCCCTTCCGGGTATATTGTTTCTTACCTTATGGGGTATATTTCGCTACCCTTAGTTAATTTGTTCAGTGAGATAGTGTCTCTGATTTTTGTGGCTGTGTGTAGCCTTAGCACCTGAGGTTTATGGTTGGTCTGGTTTGCTTGCAAACTAGATCTGAGTAATGGCAGGGAGAATTGTGGGATATAGCCTGGTCTCAAACTTCTCTAAGATGCAGAGCTTTGCTATGCGGCCGACTCGGAGCCGAGGATCGGCTCCGAACCCGTGTGTAAGAACAAAGGCGAGATGAACACTCCACATGGAACGTTATGGTAAGAACATAACTTCTTTTTCATGCTCACCAAATGATCTATAAAAATCAGTGCATACCAAGATTTATATATTCCCCATTCCTAGGGAGGGATGGGCCTCCTTGAAATTGATTACATTTACAGATCTGAAATCGTGGGATTCCACACAAATCTGCTGACCTCATGAGACCTAATTGTAGTGCAAGTCTTGAAACATGAGGAGAATAAATCTAAGATGACTTCCCTGCTTAACTTATCAGAAGCATATCGGTATCAAGCAGGAATGGAAATCAAACCATAAGTAGATAAAAATCAGGCAGCAACTGAATGTGCCAAAAAACAAAAGAAAGAATATAAGGTGAAGGATCAGATGAAAAGGCAAGAAATGTGGAAAATGCATAAATATACTTGCAAGTATAGAAAACTTCTGAAAGAACCTCATGTTGATCTGAAACAAATGCAGGAATGGTTAGACAGGTGAATTCAAACCAATAGATGAAAGGTTAATATTGGCGGCTCAAGATAGTGGGCTACGTCCACATTGATTTACAAAGTCAATTGAACATGTGGGAAAAACATACAAATGTAGGTTTTGTAAAACTGAATTGGAAACAGTCACACACCTCGTTACTGATTGTGACATACTAATTTTAGAAGGACTGTATACTGACAGGCATAATAATGTGGCGAGACTGTTGCACTGGGGACTGTGCAAACATTATGCTTTGGAGTGGCTGAAAAACACTGGAAACATGAGCCACAAAGCATCATAGAAAATGATGGTCTACATCACATGGAATCGTCCATTACCAACCATTCAAAAGATAGATGCTAGAAAAACGGATTTAATGGTCCAGGAAAAGAAGACAAGAGTAGCACTGGTCATTGAAATCGCCACACCCAGTGACTACAGTGTCCTGCGTACAGAGAGACACAAAGTCATAAAATATCAGGATCTGCAAGCAGAAACAAGAGCAATGTGGAAGAAAGATACCCAGACAGTTCTGATAGAAGTAGTAGCAGCAACAGGTCTTATAAAAAAGAGTCTACGATCATATTTAGATACGCTACCAATACATGTAACTCCATGCAAACTGCAGAAGGAGTCATTACTGGATGTGTTGCGGGTGCTGCGAAGAGCACGTTTGGCTGACATCAAAGAGTGAAACAATACTAATTTCATGAACTTTAATCGTACTTTGACTTAGGAATGGGGTCTGTTTCCATCATGGTATTAGAAACCCAAAAGATTTGGAGAAATTAAAAAAAGGAAAATAAGTCTTAGGTAGATTAGATATTAAAACAAGAAGGATGCTTCATGCTCCCCAAATGATTTATAGAAGTCATTGCATACCAAGAGTATATGTTCCCCATTCCGAAGGGGGGATGGGCCTCCTTGAAATTGGTTACATGTATAAATCTGCAATCATCGGACAGCACACATATCTGCTGACCTCATGAGATCCTAACGTAGTGAAAGTTTTGAAACATGAGGAGAATAAATCTAAGATGACTTCCCTGCTTAACTTAGCATATCAGCATCAATCAGGAGTGGAAATCAAACCAGAAGCAGATAAAAATCAGGCAGCAATAGAATGTGCCAAAAAACAAAAGAAAGAATATAAGGTGAAGGATCAGATGAAAAGGCAAGAAATGTGGAAAATGCATAAATATAGTTGCAAGTATAGAAAACGTCTGGAAGAACCTCATGTTGATTAGGAATGAATGCAGGAATGGTTAAGGAGAGGTGAATTCAAACCAAGAGATGAAAGGTTAATATTGGCGGCACAAGATAGTGGGCTACGTACACGTTGGTATACAAAGTCCATTGAACATGCGGGAGAAACAGACAAATGTATGTTTCGTAAAACAGAAATGGAAACTGTTGCACACCTATTTGCTGGCTGTGACATACTAATGGCAGAAGGACTGTATACTGAAAGGCATAATAACGTGGCAAGACTGCACTGGGGATTGTGCAAACATTATGGTGTTGACATGGCTGAAAAACACTGGAAACATGAGCCGCAAAGTATCATAGAAAATGATGAAGTCTGCATCACATGGGATCATCCATTACCAACAGTTCAAAAGATAGATGCTAGTAAACCGGATATAGTGGTTCAGGAAAAGGAGACAAAAGTAGCATTGATCATTGAAATAGCCTCGCCCTGTGACTACAGTGTCCTGTGCACAGAGAGACACAAAGTTATAAAATATCAGGATTTGCAAGCAGAAATGAGAGCAATGTGGAAGAAAGATACCCAAATAGTTCCAATAGTAGTAGGAGCAATGGGTCTTATAAAAAAAAAAAAAAAAGTCTAAAATCTATGCTACCAGTACATGTAACTCCGTACGAATTACAGAAGGAGTCATTACTGGGCACATTGCAGGTGCTGTGAAGAGCACTTTTGGCTGACATCAAAGAGTAAACAATACTAATTTCATGAACTTTAATTGTACTTTGACTTAGGAATGGGGTCCATTCCCGTCATGGTATTAGAAACCCAAAATATTTGAAGGAATTAAAAAGGAAGATACTTGATATTATGAATCTGATTACAAATGTTACCAAGCAGTAGATCCAAAGTGTTATCTTCAGTAGGAAAATCAATGATCTGGGCCATATCTCTCAACTTCCTTAATATTCGTAGCATCAATAACAAAATAGCTCACCTGTGTGCCCTTATTGATGTTTATTCCTTTGACATCCTCTGTCTGTCTGAAACATGGCTTAATCCATCAATACAAGACAGTGCAGTTCTACCCCTGGCTATAATATCATAAGACGTGACCGTAACACTAAAAAAGGAGGAGGCGTAGCCATACTTTATAAGAATGGATTACAAGTTACCTTGTTAGACTCCAAACCTCCACTTTGCAACAATGCAGAAATTCTTCTAACTAAGGTTCAGCTTAACAAAAGCAAAGCCATATATCTTTCATGTGTCTATCTTCCGCCAGGCAATAACATCAACACATTAGAGGCTATCCTCAGCTGGCTCTCAAGTAACTACCCCCAAGAAACCATTATACTTGGGGATTTTAACATTAACTGGAACTCCTGTATATCTGAGCAGCCTTCTACTCATATCAACTTATATGGTTTTACCCAAACTATAACATCCCCAACCCGCATCAATAAAACTAACAACAAAACTGGTACCCATGACTAGATACTCACTAATACCCCCCAACTAAACTATAAAACAGGAACCCTCCTTGAGGACATAAGTGATCACTTGCTTACCTATTTAATCAGAACAAAAACTGTCATCCTAAACTCTACCATCTGTAGAACTATTCGCACTACCAAAAATTTTAACCTTGCTCACTTTCAAGCTGAACTAGTCACCTGTGACTGGTCACCCCTGAAATACCTCCCAATAGATAATGCCGTGAAATACTTTAACTCTAAATTTCTAACCATTTTAGACAGCCATGCCCCATTACGCAAAGTTAGAATTAGAACCAAACCGGCACCATGGCTCACCAAAACGACCAAACAAAAAATCCTCCAAAGAAATAAACAATGGGCCAAATGGCACTCAACAAAAAGCTCCTGCAATTCAGACAGCTAAGAAATGAAACAAAAAAAGCCATATTAGCCGATAAAAGAAACTACTACTACCAACTACAACAAACCAACCAAAATAATCCCCAAAAATTCTGGCGAGGTATCAATAACCTCCTACACCCTGGATGCTCAAGTACTCCCTCACCCTCTGGCTCTGATCACAACAATCCCATCCAAATAGCTGACTCATTTAATACTTTTTTCACTGAAACCATACAATCCCTAGCCAACCAGCTATCCCCTAGCATCCCAGGCTCTGCCACAACCTTTACCAATAATTCTCATCAATTTCATTTTCAGCCAGTGCCCACTTCACTTATCTGCAACCTCATACAGAAACTTAAACCCACTACTCTCTCTGCTGATAAATTACCTGCAGAATACCTGCAAAAAGCTGCTAAAGTCATAGCCTACCCCATATCCATCTTCATTAACAGAACTATTTCTGAAGGATCTATTCCCCTAATCTGGAAAGTCTCTCACATAATTCCCTTGCATAAGGGCGGTAACTCCAAAGAGTTGTCCAATTATAGGCCCATAGCTATTCTATCTCCTTTGGCAAAAATAATGGAGAAATGTATACACATACAACTGTTAACCTACCTACTCGATCACAATTTATTAGCACCCTGTCAACATGGCTTTAGACCATTTCATAGCACCACCTCTGCTCTCTTATCCTTCACTAACCATATTAACAGTAATCGTAATGTTGATACTCTATCCTCAGCTGTTTTTATTGACCTGTCCAAAGCATTTGACATGGTGAATCACCACCTCCTTATAGACACACTCAAAAACCTGTCATTGGACAACCATACTATACAGTGGTTCCAATCATACCTACATAACAGGCAACAGGCTGTACTATGGGAAAATACTTTATCTTCCCACGTCCCAGTCACTCTAGGGGTCCCGCAAGGATATATATTAGGCCCATTACTCTTCTCCATCTTTACAAATGACCATCATTCTGTAATTCCTCAAGCTGACTGTATCCAATACGCTGATGACTCCACACTCATATGCGCTGCTGCTTCTCAATCAGAACTTCAGTCACTAACCCAAATGACCTTTAGTACAGTTGAAAACTGGATCCTACAAAGACGTCTTATCCTTAACCCCCAAAAAACAAAAATGTTACTATTTACCCCCACCCGCAGAACCTCCCCACTTAACTTTACTATTACTTCAAATGATAGAACTATAATATCTCCTGAACCAACCACCAAACTACTCGGGGTACTAATAGATAACAACTTGTCCTTTGAACCTCACATTAACACCATAAAAATAGTAAACAAGAAACTAGGTTCCCTCTATAGAATAAAACCCTTTCTTACACCTCCAGCCAGGGTTACTATTGCTCGTACCCACCTCATCTCTACCTTGCTCTATGCCTCCCCTATCTATACCAAAATATGTAGAAGTAATCTGAGTAAACTTACATCCTCCTACAACAATATTGCCAGATTTGCAGCTGGGTCCTCCTATAGAACTCATCACTGTATCAATCTGAATCAGTTAGGATGGTTAGAGCTGCCAAATTTAATACTTTTCAATCAATTAATAGTAGCCCATAAGATCCTGTATTTACCTCAAAATACACCCATACTTACATCCCTAGTCATCCCCTATAATAACCTCAAGACCTTACGCTCAGCTAATAACCTACTTGTACAGATATCAAAATCCAACAACTTAGCTGGTGACACCTTGTTCTCCAATACAGTAGGTAAAGCCTGGAACATCCTCCCAAGCCAGCTAACCTCAATATCCTCTGTCAGCTTATTTAAAAGCAAGCTTAAACCCTACCTCAAATCACACTGGCTATGCCCCTGTGTTAACCCAGACTAAGTACCTAACTATTAACTAGACTCCCACAATTCCTAGCCTCCCATGATCATGATCTTGTGTTGTCTCACTAATTTTTAGTGAGCTTAACCTTCGTTAGGATTTTTTCTCATGTAAATAAGTATATACTGTGGAATGATCAAACACCTCCATATAGTATCACAACCTATGTGTTAAATAACACTAGAAATCCATCCTTGTTTGCTGTTCTTCTATACTCTATCTATTGATCTCTAGTGTTTTTCTTTCTTAGGTTTTTGTGAGACCTTAGTATCTCTTATCATAAATTACTAGGTGTATCTAATTTTGTAATATGTTATAAAGATTTGTACTACGCCATTTCTAATACAAATGTATTAGTCTTATTCATCTATTCTTAGATAAATTTTTCCTTTATCCTACTGAAATATAAAATATATAATCTTAGGCTTGTACTATAATTGTTAAAACTTATGTACCAAATTATACTGTTATTGTTTTTGTCTTGACCTTTTATGTTGTTGTAATTTGTGGAGCTTTTCTCCCCGGGCCTCCACTGAAAATGGACATATATCCAGCTGGACTAGCCCAGTCAACAAATGTAAAATAAATAAAATAAAAATAAAGTCGTAAAATTCATGTTCAGATGATGAGCTGCACATTCTACACTAACAGTTAATGTTAAAATCACCTAGGATTATCAAGTTATAAAGATTCTAATTTTCAACTTGTGCCATCTCCCCCTATTTAAAAGGCCTTCTTTTTATTTTGGGGAAAGGAGAATTTAATCTAAAAAGATAAAGAAGTTTACATTAATGAGTGCCAAAGAACTCCAGCCTTGAGATATACCTGATGTGCTTGTTGTTCCAGCAGTTGTTGGAGATGGTGGACAAAGCACTCATTAACCCCCTGCACCTGGAAAAATAGATTATGTAAAATGCTTTCTGATAGATAAGATTTGCTCAGAAAATATGAGAAAAACAATGAGCCAGCAAACCGTGAAACTGAACTAATTTAATAGTTAGTGCAGTATAAAAAACAAATACCCAGGCCAGTTTCGGCTGGTAAAAGACACAGCCTTCATCAGTGTGAAAATAAAATCAATGCAATACTGTTTTATATAACTGCAAATCAATTAAACACAAACACCCATTGGTTGTTTAAAATTGCTCATTCAATCCAGGTGGAAATAATCCACCTAGCTTAACAATCCATTTTTTCTCCTTGGAGTCTAGAATGGAGTGCCAACCTGTTTTGTTTAATGTATTCCCCTTAACTAAATCAAAAATCACAAATGTAAACTTGGCTGATTTATGTGCCATACAATGCTTATATAGTGCTTTACTGGACTTTTTATTTTTAATGTTGCTTATATGTTCTGAGATTCTCAACCTAAGCAGATGGTATGTTTGACCAATATAAAAAGATTCACAGGTGCATGTGGCTAAATATATTAGCCAGTCACTGCTGCAATTGGCAAAAAATTGGATATCATACACAATACCATAATTTTTTCGTGAACTGTTTGGACTTGGATATTTTGTCACAATGTGTGCAGTGACCACATGGAAAACATCCGATAAGTGGTTCACCTGTAATGGTAGTTTGTATCTCCTGAGACCAACCTCTATCATGGGAATGTTTGTTGTTGTTGTTGTGTCTTTCGGCTTTTTCCGGTTAGGGGCCGCCACAGCGGAACTCCGGTCCGCTAATGATTGGCAGTAGATTTTTACGTGCCGGGTTACCAGGCCTGACGCACAACCTTCAACGAAGGTACGCCCATTCACGCATGTCTCCAGACAGAAGACGCTTTAGCTGAGAATCAAACGGGACAACGTCTTACTGTGAGGCTACAGCACCACCACAACACCACCACGGCAGTTATCATGGCAATGTTTGTAACGACTGAAAAAAGATGCCAAATTCTTTCCTTTATGAAAAGAAAACAAACACCTATCTGGTAACATATTAGATAAATCCTGATCACACTGCAGTATATTCCAATGTCTATGTATACTATCAATAAGTGCATCAGAATTCCTTGCATATGTCGTAACAAATCTGATAGGTTGTGGGTTCCATTCTTCACGTGTTTTGTATGTCAATAAATCATCCTTCTTCAGAACTTGTCCCATATGATATCCCCCTAGATTTAAATCTGTATGTCACATCCTGTATATTCTTGAAAAGTAGGTTCATGAGAACAAATCCGCCTCATCCTAATATATTGGGATTTAGGGATATTTTTGGCTATATGAGGAGGATGAAAGCTGGATGCATGGAGGACAGTATTAAATTGTGGATATTTTCTGAAAACCTGCGTACTTAAGGTGTTATCTGATAGTCTGTTGATTTGAACATCAAGAAAAGTAATAGTATCTGCATGATAACTAACTGTAAAATGCAGGCCCCATTTGTTCTCATTCAAATAAGATATAAACTCCATCAAATAATCCACATCAGTCCTCCACACCATCCAGCAATAATCCAGATAGCATCTCCAAATGTCAGTTTCATCCAGGAACAGGTTATGGCTTTTGTCATAGATGATTTATTCCTCAATAAAGGCCATAAGTAAATCAGCATAAATGGGGGCAAAAAAATGCCCCCATGGCTGTGCCCTTAGTTTGCCAATAACATGTATCCTGGTAAAAAAGACATTATTGGTTAGGACATGCTCCGTCAGGCCTATGAGGAAGGTATTAAAACCAGGCTGGTATAGATCAGCCACATGCAGCCAATACCCAATGGCTTCCAACCCAGCCCAATGAGGGATGTTAGTATACAAAGCACTAACATTGAGTGTGCACATACGCCACCCGGATTCCAACTGAGTTTCTGAAATGATTTTAAGGAACTCTGTGGTGTCTTGTAAATGAGAACGTACCCAATGTAACAAAGGTTTTAAATATTTTGTAAGAAAAGTTTACAAAGGTTCAGTAATATATCCTTTACCTAACACAATTGGTCTACCAGGTGGGTGAACAGGATCTTTATGTATTTTTGGTAAGAAATAAATGTATTGATTGGCAGAATCATGAATCATAAGTTGCTGCATAACCCTATCAGTAATAATACCTTCCTCCCTAGCTAGGGTTGCCAGATTTCTTTGTGGCTAAAACCGGACTAAGGTCACGCCCCTTGCATCACCCATAACTCCACCCATCCCCACCCCCTCTCCCACCCATGCCCCACCCCCTGTGACATCACGGTAATATCAGATGATGGGAACACCCACTTTCTGTTCTGGATGCCTGCTTTCAGCTGATTTACTATGCTTTTCTGTAAAAAAGCATAGTAAATCAAACACTGACAGTCTGTTTCCTTTTGTAAAACAGAATACTGGACTTTGTACAGTGTTTTCCTGACTACCAGAGACTTGAATAAATGATTTGTGGATAGTCCAGAAAAAAAACGGATAGGTGGCAACAGGGATGATTTCCAATTTCCCACCTGTTGGTCAAAGTTATGGGAAGCTTGTTCCAGTGCATGGGGACCCTCTGAGACACATTTGTGTCTCATCAACATGACCTATTTATGTCACAAGCAAAATTTAAATCCTTGGATCTACTCATACACAACACAAGTCAAAGCTGTGTCACTTATTTTAAATAAATTACTCTGATCTGAGCTTATGGCAAACTGATAAACCTTTCTTTGTTTATTTGTATTTCTTCACCATTAAATAAGTAAGCAGCTGTTTTATTTACTTCTGCAATGATTACAGATATTAAAATAAAATGCACAAACACCGATAGCCATTTTCTAAACAAAACAGTCCCACAATGAAAATAGACTTAGCACAAGCACTAAACTTCTCTGCCATTGAAGCTCACATTCATTAAAACAGTATTAAAACCCAGATTCAAATAAAATGCATCTGGCCAGTGGAGAATAAAGTTTACCTTTGGGCTGTTTTCAAATTATAGTCTCTTTGAACACATTTTATGGCCATGCAGGCATATATGTGTTCTTTGATCCACCTTCATGATTGTAGTTCCTTGTATAATAAAGCACCACCTGTTAGAGTGTGTTTTAAAGTTGTAGTTTTGAACATAAGCAATGAAGCAAAGTGTATGAAAACTACATTTACTGCCAATCTGACATCAATGCTGCAGCACTGCTACCAAAGGAAATAATTTTGGAATGCCCGTAAATCAGTGGGCATAACATTTAACTCATAATGGATTCACAATGGGAGGGTCAACATTTCATTCTGTTGAATGCTAACAATTTATGCAAAATACTTGGCAAGGTATTTTGCAGCAAACAAAATTGCAAAGACAGGGAGTGCTGTAGCATAACTTATTGTAATTATCTACTCAGAAATCAGTGTACTCCCTGTTTTTGCAATTTGTTTGCTAACCTATATGTGTGTGTGTGTGTGTGTGTGTGTGTGTGTGTGTGTGTGTGTGTGTATACATGTACACAGAGGCAATGACAGAGAGAGAGAGAGAGATGTACAGACAAACACATAAAGAACTCAAACACTGTCCAAAAACTTCTTAAAAAGTTGTCTGATTTTCATCTACACAAACCCCAGCTGCTATTACACACACATTTTTAATTTATTTTATTTTTCAGATAGTGGCCATGTGTTTAGGAGAACTATCTGGGGATGGCAGGCTTGATCTATACACATATGCTAGTGGTTTGCAGGCAGCTCACGTCTAGATCAAAAAAAATATGCAAATTACTTGATCCTTCTTTCTCTCTCTCTACACTTAATGCTTAGGGACTAAAGATCCAAGTTAGCACTAAGCAGCAGGACCAATCCATCCTTCATGCCTAAGGTGGTATCCAGTGTGGCTCTTAATCAGACCATTCATTTGCCAACTTTCTTTCCCAATACACAGAACAAGGAGGTTCTGCATTCATTGGATGTACACAGACAACTTAGATTTTACTTAAACAGGACAAAATCTCAAAGAAAATCTGCACAACTGATGGTGGCATTTGCTGCAGGGGCAGAGGGAAAGGCTATTTCAAAGCAGACCATTTCCAAATGGATAAGTCATTGTATTTGTTTCTGCTATATACACCAAGGAAAAACTATCAAACAGGGGATCAGATCCCATTCCACCAGGGCTGCATCTACTTCTACAGCCTTTCTCAGAGGTGTTCCTACCAGGGATATTCTAGAAGCTGCTATCTGGAGCTCAGTTCATGCATTCGCCAAACATTACCATTTACCACTTTTCTCTAAATCCAGAGCTGGCTTTGCCACTGCTGTCCTGCAGGGCCTTATAGCTGGTCCTAATGCTGTATAATTCCTCCACCCAACCATAGCTTTGGGAATCTACCCAAATGTAATGACTGCAACAGTGAAACAAGAAGAACATAGTACAGTTGTGTACACTTACCATAAATGTAGATGTTCTCCCTCCAACCCCTATTTTCTCTGGCTTTACCTTTACTTTCTTTCACTATGCTTAAAAGCCCTTTTGGTGTATTTGCTTTTGGAATTGGAGGTATATTTTTGTGTTTTAATTTTATTGACTCCCACATTTGGGGGCACCTGACATCTGGGGCAAGAAAACTGATGTAATGGTGTCAGCTGCATGTTTTATACCCTGATGACCTGATGTCATAGAAGGCGGGACAACAACTGGGACCCAATACTTTGTTAATCAGGCTGACTGAGGGCAACCTGCCAGCAGATTACCCAAATGTAATGACTGCAACAGTGAATACACTCTAACATCTACATTTATGGTAAGTGTACACAACTGTACTGTCTGTAGATAGCCCACCTTTGTGCAGAGGGATGACTGTTGCCTTTCTCCATTCATGAGGCACAAAACCTGTTTGGAGGCTACAGTTAAATAGTAATTCCAGAGGCCCGATAGGTCATGTTTCATGCTATTTAGAAGGCATCCTGGGATATTATCTGGATCCATTGATGCAGTGTTCTTGGTTGTAGCATTAAGGACCTGTTCCCTAGTGATAGTTGGGGAGTTGTATTTGATATTTCCTGAGGGAAGGTGGGGAGTAAAGCTGGAGCTGAATTTATCAGCCAGGAGGGCTGCTATATATTCTGGCTCAGTACAGGTGACTTCATTAACAATGAGCTCTGCAAACAATTGTGTATTGCCTTTGAGGTTGCGGACATAGCTAAAGAATGCTTTGTGGTTGTCCTTGGCCTGAGACGCGTAAACTTACCTCAAATTTGGCTTTGGTAGACTATTTGTTCTCTGAGTTGTTTATGACATGCACAATAGACCAGGTTTCCTTTATGAAAGTCAAATATATTAAAGCATATCTCTTGACAACTGGTACAATCTCCAGCTGTATGGCACCCCAGACAGGTGTTCGTGATTATCCACACTCCATCTGGAGTCTCTCCTTAGAAACAAACTCAAAGTAGGAAACCACCTTCACTTAAGAAGTCTGCTTCTAGATCCAAAGCTGTGAATACATGCAATACCATGTCTATCTAGCTTGTTTAACATGTTGTCTAACATCCCTACCAGCTCTGACTGCTTCCACAGCAGAGTTAATGGTCCACATCCATAGCCTGTCTGATGCAACTAGTTATGGCTTGTGCCATGGTCTAGCCATTGAACAGACCTATTATTATGGCATTTATGTGGACTTCCACAAATCTGATGGACATTTAAGACTAGTTCTCTCCTTATGTATATAGGAGAGATTTCTTTAAATTGGCATAACATTTTGAACTTCACATTTTTATTTTAGTTTATTAAAAACAGTCTCTACCTATACATTATTGTGTTGCTTGTATTTAACTTTTTGAACATAATTAAAATAAATGGTGAAAGTCTTTTTGCACACCATTTTTTTCACTCTTGCACATCCGATTCCAATATTTTACTGCAGTCTAGGGCATGTACTAGGCCACACATAGAAAATGTATTACAATACAAATATCTGGGTTTAATTCAGGTTTTATATATTGTGCTAACTATGGCTGCACATACTCACACACACACACCAGCTCCAGCACAGTTTCTAAATCAACATAAAGGCTTTAATATTGTAAAACACCAAGACTGGGTGCATTATTATTTAAACACGCATCAGATTACTTCATTTTGTTATGCCTGGCTTATGGTTGTGTTTCACTGCACTTCTCAGTAAATGACAACTGATCTAACCAGTTCCATTAACCATGACAAAAACAAGTTTTAAACTCACAACAAAACTGTGTGACATCAAACTAGGTTATATTTGTTAAAGAGGTACAGGGAGTAAACTCTCCACATAACAGGTATGGTGGCTTGCGTCTCTTCATCCAGAGAAGTACATTTGAAGCCACTTGATGGGATAGATTCAACATGCTGGCACTCAATAAGAATTGCACTAAAGATACATATCACATTCATTTGCTCTTAATGTTATGTACTCCTCTTATTTTAAGGCCAGTCAGCAAAAAAGCATCTGAAATAATTAATGTTGGTATAATAACCTTGAGCTCTGATCAGCACACACACAGTAGCAATTGCTGATGTCTCACTATCTGAGACACTGCCTTCTTGTCCCCCATTTCTCCAATCACACATATTTTAAAGTGATCTTTCATCTGTCATTTCTGACTACAAAAATTAGATCAAGGTTGCGTTTTGACACGAAATACAAATTATGTTTAACAAGTGAGAGATACCAAGGTACACATTCGATTGTATTCACAAGGATCTCATCAAATTTATTACAGGAGCGAAGAACAGCTAACCTCTTTTTTGTGAATGTTTTGTACAGCTACCTTGTTACAAAGTAAGAATGAAAGCTCATGAATAGATATATTACATTTTAATTATTATTCCTGCTTTTACTACCTAAAAGAGCTGTATCACAACAAGGTGGACCGGCACAGATCAAGATACCTGCTCGTTGTTAATCTCTTAGCCACAGCGACTGATTTGTACCTGTGTAAGCATTTTTTTCCATCACCAGCTTGTCAGGTACATGGTAAAGATTAGTTATTGCTGTGACGTATTCTGTGACAAAAGCAACACACAAAACAGATCAAAGAGTATTCAAGCATTCAGGTGCACAAGACTACAAAATAATTAGTAACACAAAACAGATACCATCCCAAATTCATTTTCACAAAAGAAAATAAGAAGCTTTTCAAAAATAATCTTCTGTACAAAAGCCAGTATGAGTTTTCACATAGTATGACACAGCCTACTTATGCAGAGTCTGTTGCCATAGTGCTTCCTGCATCATCAACTTCCCAGGATACCTTAGTGTTTAGGGTCATGAACTTTTAGTGCCAAACAGAAAGGCAGATTATACAAAGGTAACAATGCTTAAATTAAATGTGTTAGGTAAGGTGATGAAGAACGGATCAGTAGTTGTGTCAGACTGGACTCAACAATTTGTCTGAAGCAAACCGCTACCTGCACAAAGATTAAAGTAAAACGGGGCAGGATAATAAAAAGTTAAGCACTTCCTTACCGAGCAGTAGCAGCTTGACCCCCGAGCCGCTTTCTATCTGTCCTCTCGAAGGTTTTTTATCAATCATCTTGGAGGAGCGCTCAATGGCAGCTTTATCTTCAGCACTTACTGTGCATGGTTCACCTTTAACCCGACGTTATGTTTCAATTTAGGGCTGTTCTTTTTTACGTCTTAAAAATGTAAGCAAGCTAAATAATATTGCAGTCTGCACCCTGCTGAATACTAAAAACAAACTGTGGCAGACAGTCACAATGGCACAAAACCCGGACTTCACACTTGTCCGGTTTTGAATGAATTTTGTAACCGGACAATTTGTTAGAAAACCGGACAGTCCGGTCAAAAACCGGACAGCTGGCAACCCTATCCCTAGCTAATAGCAGAAAATCATCTATCTGCTTCTTGAATCTAAAGGTGGGGTTAATGGGCATTTCTGAGTAATAACATCTATCTTGAAGTTGTCTTTTGGCCTCCATGTCATATTGTGACCAGTTCATTACTACCACTGCCCCATCTTTATCAGCAGATATGATGACAATCTCCTTATTGTTCTGTAATTCCATAAGAGCATCTTTTTCAGTCCTAGACAAATTATTAGGTTTGAAAAAAGTATCAGAGCTGTGATAGTGTAGATCTTTGAGGACACTGCTCTGAAACTGATGCACTATAGGATGCATAGGGGGACGATATTTAGATTTATGATATACAAACGTATCATTGTCACTATTGTTATCGGAGTCACCAAATTGCAACTTAAGGTTAAGTATTCTACAAAAAGACATTACATCCTGTGCCAAAATATCTTCAGTGACCACAAAACCAGGAATAAAAGTCAATCCTTTATTCAAAATGGACATATGAGTTGTTGACAAACTGAAATCTTAAATATTTAGTACATTGACATTTCCATTTACTTCTGTATTGCTAGTTTCAGGAGACCTTGTATATTGTTGATTTTTGCGATGTTTCCTACCTCCTTGTTTGTATCTTGGCCTAAAGGGACTGAAACCTGTGTCCTTTTGGGGGTTGGTGAATCTGATGTATGATGCATATTACTATCTGTACAAGAAGATAGATCATCAGTTGATGATCCATTTTCAACTGAACGTTTCTTAAGGATGGATCTAGGCCTTTTCCGTTTTGGGGTCCTAAATTGGCCTTGCATAAATCTGACCTGCTTGTTGGTACTACTAAACGGGTTGCCACCCTGATAATCCAACTGATCTCGTTGGAATTTTTTAAGTTTCCTAGATTTGAGTTGTTCTTCAAGATTACTTAAATCAGTGGCAACCTTATTCACATTTCTTACAAAGAAGGATTCCCCTTTGAATTTATGTACCTCATTGCATAGTTTTGTGACCTCACTAATCTCACGGTCAACCACTCTATCATGGTACTTGGCCAAAGCCTCAACAAAGGCCATGGTGGATTGCTGCTGAATGGCTCCCCACCGACTGCTGAGCTCTTCATCAGCCTCACTAACATGGGGCTGTGTTCTGATCCTAAGCCCCCTCGGTGTGATACCCTTGGCCATATAGGACTTAAAGAGCTTAGAATGCCAAACATGTGATCTTAATGATCTCATGTGCTTATGCAGCTGTTCAAAAGCCAGTCCACAGCTTGCCTCAGGGCCCAAGGTTGTCCCACTTCCACCATTATTAGATGTTATGCCTAAACCAAAAACACCAAGATCTTCTCTGTCAGCTGACAAGCCAGATACAAGTCTGGTTAGATCCATAGTTTGAGCTTGCAATAGTTCACTATAAAGGGTGTAAATACCTGTAGCAAAAAGAACCCAACAATATTTCACTTGTTCCCAATATATTATTCCATCACACAAGTGGTTATAAATATTGGCAATAATAGCACTTACAACATACAAAGTAATGCTACGCCAATATTGATTGACTATATTCAATCAGTTAACCGACGGCCGGGAGCAATGATGGCCACAAACTTAGCCAAAACCTGGCAAAAATTAAATTAAGTTAAAGCTACGCTCCACCACCTAGATAGTAATGATTGAACTGTAAATCATTGAACCATTGCTATAGGTACTTAATAAAATCACCCATCAAACTCAAATTGTTTTAGTGGTTTGAAAGCTGACAAACAAGAACAATCAAAATAACAACTCTAGGCATAAATAATTATGGTCAAAAGCACGCCAAGGTCCTAAGCAAGCTGTGATCAAAAAATAAATAAAACCCAAACAGTCAAAGGGAACCCCCCAGCAGCAAATTCCAAAGTAAATCCTACAAAGAGGATCGATTGATAGTTTGTACCATAAATCTAGACAACGAATGCCAATTATAAAACTATGCAATGTGTACAAAAATAAATATATAGCTCACTAGTGCTTTGCAACAGATCTGCATAACAAATACATACTTTATAAAATAATAATGAATAAGGTGCAGCAAACGAAGGTCCTTAGAGTCCAAACCTTATATAATATATAGTACACGTACTGGAGCACTGGATACACACCAGAAACAACTGGAACAAATGATATTTGGCAACCACATAACAAACATGAATATTAAGAACAATTATATATATTTTTCCACCAAACCTAACCAAAAAGATCAGATATAATATAAATAATTGCCCAACAAAAGTAGTATGACAATAAATTCAAATAAGTGAATAAACATCCACTAATATTGGGACAATTCTGTTGTAGTTCAAGCCTATAGATCAAAACAAGGCAAAGCCGTAACAAAACCTTAAAGCACTATAATCCTATGTAGCCCACTCAATTAGAACCAAACAAGTGTAGATATTAGAAAATATTTGTAAAAAACATAATCAGCCATCCATACTAGTAAGTACGAAACCATAATGCAAAAACAGAATATATTTATAAGTCCATTCAGTTCAGAGATGTTTAACACCAATGGCTTTGGAGGCAGGCTTCAGACAACTTTCCAATAATCCCAACCGATGTAAAACGCACCATCACTAATACCTCAGATGTTCCACATTAACATCCGCCATAAACTTCTTGGCCAGTTCAAGAAAATAGTGAAAAAATAGTCAACAGAAGCCCACTTTTATTCAGAAAGCCAAATTCGAAATAGAGTATCTGAATTTTCAGAAGAAACACTAATAGTCCCAAATAATGTAGGCATGCAAATTTGTAGAAAATTGTACCACCATAATGTTTCCAATGGCCCAAAGTTGTTGCAAACAGTAAACAAAAGTCAGCTCCGTTTGTCCGTTATGATTGAGACTAAAATCTCAGTGTATAAAACCCAAGAGGTATATAAATCCAGAAAGTAGCAAATATTTTGCAAAAATCTGAGAAAAAATGGGCTCGACAGTACCTGTTAAATGCTTGAAGAGCTTACTCAACACTTCAGAGGGAGAAAAACAGCATAGTTGTTGCCCATCCTACTAAATCACGTCGACTGCCCAGAAAACCGCTGCAGAGGTAACAAATACGACGTCTGTTCACGATGGTAGCAAACCAATCCAGATACATAAAAAGAATAGAAGGAATAAATGTCCAAAGTAAATCATGCAAAACAACCAAGGGAAATATTGGAAAAACCAATATATATATAAGCTGCAGAACCAACCATGCAGCCTACATCAGTTTCACAGGCCCCCAGCAGGAAACAAGAACCGCAAAAAAGATCCTCCTGCCCGAAAGGCAATTGCAAAGCTCCACGAAATCAGATGCATAAGAAAAACAATGAGCCAGCAAACCGTGAAACTGAACTAATTTAATAGTTTGTGCAGTATAAAAAACAAATACCCAGACCGGTTTCGGCTGGTAAAAAACACAGCCTTCATCAGTGTGAAAATAAAATCAATGCAATACTGTTTTATATAACTGCAAATCAATTAAACACAAACACCCACTTATCGGATGTTTTCCATGTGGTCACTACACACATTGTAACAAAATATCCAAGTCCAAACAGTTCACGAGCAAAAATGGTGGTATTGTGTATGATATCCAATTTTTGCCAATTGCAGCAGTGACTGGCTAATATATTTAGCCACATGCACCTGTAGATCTTTTTATATTGGTCAAACATCCCGTCCGCTTAGGTTGAGAATCTCAGAACATATAAGCAACATTAAAAACAAAAAATCCAGTAATGCCCTATATAAGCATTGTATGGCACATAAATCAGCCAAGTTTACATTTGTGATTATTGATTTAGTTAAGGGGAATAAATTAAACAAAACAGGTTGGCACTCCATTCTAGACTCCAAGGAGAAAAAATGGATTGTTAAGCTAGGTGGATTATTTCCATGTGGATTGAATGAGCAGTTTTAAACAACCAATGGGTGTTTGTGTTTAATTGATTTGCAGTTATATAAAACAGTATTGCATTGATTTTATTTTCACACTAATGAAGACTGTGTCTTTTACCAGCCGAAACCGGTCTGGGTATTTGTTTTTTATACTGCACTATTAAATTAGTTCAGTTTCACGGTTTGCTGGCTCATTGTTTTTCTTATGCATCTGATTTCGTGGAGCCGTGCAATTGCCTTTCGGGCAGGAGGATCTTTTTTGCAGTTACAGAAAATATGAGGACAGACCAACTTACTTTTCCCCTTTCTTCTGCCAGTTATTTGAAGAACTGTAGCAAAATCAGATGAGCACCACTGAAGAATGCTCCAAAACTGCAGAATAAGAGTCAGAAAAAAGGGAACGCTACACCATAGATGTAAAAACAACTAAGAACTTTAATAATAAAATAAAGTAAAAACAGGATAAGTGCTTTTGCCTTATGCCTTCTTCATATCCTGCTGGCAAATGCTAAAATCAACCTATTTAAATACATCCTAGCAAACCAATTAAGCAATAATTAGAGCAATTAAGCAAGCAATTCAGTCACCACCTTCACATGGCCCCTTTAGATAACATAGACTCAAACAAAAACCCCATTCCAGCAAAGAAAAAAGATATAAAATAAAAAACTACTTACATTTAAAAAGAACTTGTCAACTCAAAATAAAAATTTTGGTAAAAACAAAATGAATAACGTGTTCAATACTCAAAAATAAACTAAAATAACCCATGTTATAAAAAAATACTCTGAACTCAGTCTCACTAGAATTAACATACTAAACCCAGGAGCCACCCATTGATGACGTAAATCTCACTGAAGTTTCAATATTAAAGAGATGAAACACTCTAATAGCATGACTAACATGTACTAAATGTAAGTAGTTTTTTTCTGTTCTATACCTCTCTATTCTAAACACCTTTTTGGTAATCCCAAAATTCAAAATGCTAACTCTTCATCAGCTGCTTCCTATGCTAGGCAAAGATACCTGGTTGTCAACCTTAGACTTAAAGGAAGCTTACCTGCACATTCCAATAAGGGAATCCTGCAGGAAAATACCTACACTTCAGAGCAGGCTACATGCACTATCAGTTCTCTGCACTTCCCTTTGGCTTATCTACTGCGCCCAGGGTATTCACAAAATGCCTGGCTCCAGCCATTGCATACTGCAGGCAGAGAAAAATTCAAATTTACCCATACTTGGACGATTGTTTGATTCAGGCAGACAGGAATTGCTGCTTCATCACCTGACATTTGTAAAGAGACTCCTAACTTCTCTGGGGTATACCATCAATGAAAAGAAATCACATCTGGTACCCCGCCAAAAAATTGTATTCCTGGGAGCAAGCTTGAACATAACTTCCCAGATGGCATTCCTCACTCCAGAAAAACAGGTTTATTTGACAAGCTACTTCAAACTACTGGCCACCCAAACCCAGCTATCTGCAAGAAAAATACGGCAAGCCCTAGGATTCATGGCCTCATGCATTCTCCTAATTCCATATGCAAGACTGTATATGAGGAAACTTCAATGGTACTTAAAAAAATCTCTGGTGTCAACATTCTCAGGACCTGGAAACAGTGATTCCTATCATTCCCTGCCTAAGGACAGAGTTCCTTTGGTGGGCAGAGGCCTGCTACCAAAACGAGGGACTCCCTTTCACTCAACACCCCCTGCCGCCCAAACCCTGACAACAAATGCATCAGACTATGCATGGGAGGCTCACATGGCAGGTAAATGCATTCAAGGCAAATGGAACCCAAGTCAAATGCTCCTGCATGTCAATCAGAAATAAATTTTAGCTGTACAGAATGCACTGACAGCCTTCAAATACCTTGTCCTTCCAGGACAACTCTTGATAAAGACAGACAACACCACAGTTATGTGGTACATAAACAAGCAGGGGGGAACTCATTCCTACCCACTCTGCAAGTTAGCCATGGCTCTGTGGAACACAGCCTTGAGCAATCAAGTGCACCTGCAAGCTCAATTCCTGCCAGGCAAACAAAATTCACTGGCAGGTGACTTGCGCAGAAATCTAATGGACCCACACGAGTGGAAACTGTAACCCAACTCATTCAAGCTTCTAATCCACAAGTAGGGGACACCAGATGTGGACCTATTTGCTTCCCCCCTCAGAACCATCAATTGAGCAAGTTTTGCACCAGAACTCCCCACAGCCATGCATGGAAAGTGGATGCCATATCCTTTACATGGGAAAACCTCTCAACCTATGCCTTTCCCCCTCTGCCCCTCCTCTCGAAAGTACTACTCAGGATCAAACAGGACAGGCCAAGGACAATCCTGATTGCTCCAGACTGGCCATGTCAGCACTGGTACCCACTTTTACGCAGTCTGACAGCAGTGCCACTCTGGCACCTGCATCGGACCCCTTCCCTGCTGTCCCAACAGGAGGGCCAGATTTTGCACCCTCAGCTGCAAACCCTGAACCTAGCAGCCTGGCTCATTCCATGAATACATCACCAGCAACCCTCAGCAAACAGGTGCTGGATGTCATCCTTGAGGCCAGGAGGTCTAGTACTAGGAAGTCCTATTCAGAAAAGTGGAAAAGATACTGTTCTTGGAGCCAGTCTCAGGAAAAGGACACAACCATGCCCACCTTACCTCAAATCGTAGGTTATCTAGCAGAACTGCTCCACAAAGGCCTATCCTTTTCTTCTATTAAGATTCATGCCTCTGCCATCTCAGCACATTACAATATTGAGCCACCCCTCTCTTCTCACCCACTGGTCAAACAGTTCTTGAGAGGAGCTAACAATTTAAGACCCCCAAGGAGAGCTCCCACTCCAGCCTGGGACCTTAACCTTGTACTAGAGAAGCTCACGCTTCCCCCCTTTGAGCCTGCTGCTACAGCAGAGTTAAAATTCCTCTCTTGGAAAACGGCCTTACTTCTAGCCATCACTTCAGCAAGAAGAGTGTCTGAGTTGCAGGCCCTTATGGCTGTGGAACCCTTCATTATCTTCCATGTGGACAGGGTTTCCCTCAGGACTAACCCATCATTTATGCCCAAAGTGGTATCCAGTGTAGCTTTAAACCAATCCATCCA
Source organism: Protopterus annectens (assembly GCF_019279795.1). NCBI lineage: Eukaryota > Metazoa > Chordata > Ceratodontiformes > Protopteridae > Protopterus > Protopterus annectens. The sequence goes on from NC_056750.1 coordinate 347,935,838, forward strand.
TTTACCAACCTTTTTCCCTAATCCTCAGAATAAAGGGGAAAGGATCCTGCATTCTTTGGACGTGCACAGGCAGCTTAGGTTCTACCTTGACAGGACTAAACCTTTCAGAAAATCTGACCAGCTGCTAGTCGGCTTTGCTACAGGGGCAGAGGGCAAGGCCATTTCAAAGCAAATCATCTCCAAATGGATAGCACACTGCATCCATTTCTGCTACAAACACCATGGAAAACCTACCCCGCAGGGAATCAGAATCCATTCCACTAGGGCTACCTTAACCTCTACAGCATTTCTCAGGAGAGTCCCTACCAGGGACATCCTGAAAGCTGCAACCTGCAGTTCTGTACACACCTTCACCAAGCATTACCACTTGCCTATCTTTTCTAAATCCAGAGCTGGATTTGTTACAGCAGTCTTGCAAGGCTTGCTAGCCAGTCCTAATACTTCTTGACTGCTTCCACCCTTCCTCAGCTTTGGGAATCAACCCAAGTGTAATGACTGCAACAGTGAAACACGAAGAACATAGTACAGTTGTGTACACTTACCATAAATGTAGATGTTCGAGTGTATTCACTGTTGCAGTCCTGGTTACCCTCCCTCTAGCCTCCTGACTTTTTTATGCTTTCTACCTATCCTCTTTTTTGGCCATATCTTATGGCAGTGGTATTTACTTTTTACTGGAGGTGTTCCACACTATGTAATTATTTCCTATTTTGGGGGCTCCTGACAGCTGGGGCAAGAAAAACTGATGTAATGGCGTTGGCTGCATGTTTTATACAGAACAACACACGAATCACTAAAACGCTCAATTTTAATAAGAAGCTTTCGGGTTATCCACCCTTCATCAGCATATAAAACAATGAGTATTCTGTGTTTTAAATAGAGGTTGAATTAAAATCACATGATTCAGCCAGCCTACCAATTGCTTATTCATACCTAACACTTAAAGCAATAACACACAATTCTTATTTACATTTAAAATCTAAACATCAAATAACTTAAAAACATGAATTATAAAGCATAAATTATATATAATATATAAATAGTACACAAGAAACATCAAATAAATTATAAACTTACTTCAAATATTGTGTCTCTGCCATTTTACCAATATTGGCTTTAAGCTAACAGTACTGTTCAAGCCTGGTGGTGAATCTGCTTGCAGCCTAACAATCTATTCATATTCTCTCAACTCAAGCTCATTATTTATGTCACCTCCCCTTGGGTTAGTAGTTAATACATTTACCCTCTGAATTTGAAAGTATGCGCACTAAAATCCATAATGTGCTTGAATAAACCATTATTTGGTACCCTCCTTTTTATTTCTGACTTGTGCTCAATAATACGATCCTTTAATCTCCTCATCGTTTTACCTATGTAAAATGCCGTACATACTGTACATGTTGCTAAATATACTAATTTTGTTATATTACAATACAAATACCATATTTAAGGAGGTAGTCTCAGGTAGGAAAGACAAGTATAAACATATTTTTGGTAGAAGTACATCAATAGTAGCACAGAATGCATATGAGAATAATAATAGTAATATAGTAAGGTATGTAACCACATTTAATGGTAATACAAAAGAAGTATGCAATATTATACAGAAAAATTGGATAATTTTATTAGCAATGCCAGAAATAAAAGATTTGATAGGTATAAAACCAAAGTTTGCTTTTAGGAATGAGGAGACATTAAAACAAATTTTATGTTATAAAGACTTTAAGAATAAGGAAGTAACATCCCACTGTAAAAAAGGTACTTGTAAATGCTTTAATTGTACTTGCTGCATAGATATTTTTGATAAAAATGAAGATTGCCAACATCCAGTATCAAAAGAGAAATTTGTTTTCAATTGTTCAGTGAATTGTAATACAACAAAATTAGTATATTTAGCAACATGTACAGTATGTACGGCATTTTACATAGGTAAAACGATGAGGAGATTAAAGGATCGTATTATTGAGCACAAGTCAGAAATAAAAAGGAGGTACCAAATAATGGTTTATTCAAGCACATTATGGATTTTAGTGCGCATACTTTCAAATTCAGAGGGGTAAATGTATTAACTACTAAACCAAGGGGAGGTGACATAAACAATGAGCTTGAGTTGAGAGAATATGAATGGATTGTTAGGCTGCAAGCAGATTCACCACCAGGCTTGAATAGTACTGTTAGCTTAAAGCCAATATTGGTAAAAAGGCAGAGAGACAATATTTGAAGTAAGTTTATAATTTATTTGATGTTTCTTGTGTACTATTTATATATTATATATAATTTATGCTTTATAATTCATGTTTTTAAGTTATTTGATGTTTAGATTTTAAATGTAAATAAGAATTGTGTGTTATTGCTTTAAGTGTTAGGTATGAATAAGCAATTGGTAGGCTGGCTGAATCATGTGATTTTAATTCAACCTCTATTTAAAACACAGAATACTCATTGTTTTATATGCTGATGAAGGGTGGATAACCCGAAAGCTTCTTATTAAAATTGAGCGTTTTAGTGATTCGTGTGTTGTTCTGCAAATAGTAGCTTGACAAAGAGTTTCCTTTGATGCATGTTTTATACCCCTGACAACCTGACGTCATGGAAGAGGGACAGCATCCGATGCAGCAATCCCAAGACTCTGGTATTCGGGCTGACTGAGGACTACCTGCAGGCAGATAACCCAAGTGAGATGACTGCAACAGTGAATACACTCGAACATCTACATTTATGGTAAGTGTACACAACTGTACTTTCTTACTCAGTGCTAAATCTTATAAGCCAACAGTATTCATTTTCCAGCATGAATTAGCTTATCCAAAGAAAGACGTTTTGTATATTGAACCTAAAGAATCAGTGTTATTTAAGAGTTCAGAACTTCTGGATGGCAGATCTGGGTTTAGAGAATACTTACATATACATCTTAACTTGTCCTTTTCACAGAAACTTTCTAAGGTGACAGCTTGACCAGTTTCATTTCCACTTTTCAGCTAAACTCTGTGAGCTTCCAACAACCCCAAGATGGTTTACAGAAAGCTTATTTGCATACCTGTATATTCAACAAAATCAGGTGTCAACTTACATGGATGGTTGCTTTATTTTATCGCAGTCTTTTGCAGAGTGGATCCACTGGCTGTCAGTGGTGCAGTGTCTTTCTTATCCTCAAATCACAGTGTGCAAAGAGCAGTCCTTCAGCACTGCATCCCAGCAGTCCTGTATGTAAACTCAGTTCTGAGCTTATTTATTACCACAGTATTTTGTCCATAGGATAAAGTAAAGGAAGTGGCCTAGTTCTGTGACATAAGAGGATGAGGAAAGTCTGACTATGGCCCAGAGGATCTGAGTTAATTTAGCAGCTCTGGCATTGGAAGAGACAGGTGCAAGAGGATAGGAGTGAGCTGCAGACACTGACTCACCTGTCCTGACGGGAGGGAGTGATGGTTCTTATTGGTTTATAAGGCAACAAAATGGCTAAGACAGGAAATGTGGATTTGGTGTTACCAAGCTGATGACAGTAGCCCTCATTGGCATGTGCGTAGAAGCGCACACACACACACACACACACACACACACACACACACACACACACACACACACACACACACATGTAGGGGATTGTATGCGCCTGCATTGATGTGTGGGGTCACATCAGCCACCAGGAGTGGAGCTGTTGACTGAAGAAACAGCCCCAGATGACTGTCTGGATGGCAGTCTCCTGTGATAGGCTGTCACCCCATCAGACAATAAATGGGCCAGTGGATTGAGGCTGGACTGATGTTTTTCAGGAGGAAAGGTATAAAAAGATTTAGGGGGAAAAAAACAAGGAACATAGCTGTAAACATTTCTAAATGATGTTTTTACAAGACATAGTGCAGCATCACCAGTTCAAGTTCTTGAAAGGGCTTTACTGTTCTTATGCCTGCCATTACAGGATTTCATAACAGAAAAGCACAGTGGCTTCTAAAATAATTTAGGGAATTGTACTATCAACTCCATACAGCATTTCATTTCACCACTACAAGCAATTACTGATGAGGTGTTATGGTACGAACAGGTTTTCAACATGCTTTTGCGAATATCTTTCTCACATTCAGATTCCATCTTAAATTCTAACTGCAGATGCTCAAATCATGGTTGGAAAGCATCAAAAAGGTCTCTGCTCCAACAGAATTCATAAACTGTGAGATTAGCTGCAAGTGAGTGCTAATGCACTCTGCCAGAATCCCAGAGCTTTGGATGTCCTCTAGTAAGGTTTCTTCCCTGTCTTTTTTTGCCAAAATCCAAGAATTTGGTTATCAGTGTTGCTTAGGAAAGAATTCAGTCTTCCCCCCAAACTTTTTTATTATTATCTTAACAAATTGTCGCATTACCTTGCTGTGTTTTATTGGTGTTTCTGCTTTAATTGAGCATTTGCTCCTTTTCATTCTGGATCCAGATTACCTTGCTGAAGTATGCAGAGAGTGCTATTTCTTTAAGGGGGGGGGGGCTTTGAGAATTAGGACCATATCACAGGTGGTCTGTTTAGAACCCAAGGCCAAGAACTGCCTGTCTCTTCAGTGTCACTAGAACTTTCTGTGTGGCAAGTTTAAAAAACAAGCATCGAAAGGTGGGGCAGTCCCTAAAGATAGGTGCCAGGAGGTGGGTATGATGTGCAAGGCCTTAATGATCCTTATAGATCTTCTCAGGCCTGAGCACTCTTGATTCTATGGAGGCAAGAACTGATAAGTCCCCAGCAATGAAGCCAAAAACACAGCCATCTGTCACTACATCGTGTGAGGCCACCAGCAGGTTGGTGCCTTCTCAAATGAACCATATACCAGGTTTTTCATTTTTCTGTGTCCCATCATTTGGGTGAAGGTCTCCACCTGCTGACATAAACCAACTTTGGTTTAGAGAGATATTGTGACTTTAAAGGAAATTATCACAACCCTCTACGTGCATAACACATCAGGTTCATTGACCACCATTTCATTGTCCTTTAGTAATGTTAGGAATAACAGTATAAAAAAAAAAACTCAAAACCAACTGCCATGTAGACTAGAATCCAAATAGGTCCAGAATTTATTAAGACAAAAAATCCAAGGTAAGCACTTTTGTTTGGTAGCTATCACCAAACTTCTTCAGACAAAGTAATAGAGCAAATACAATCCAAGTTATACTACAAGGACACACCCTACCTCATTAATCAATCAATTAAAAATCATACCAAGTTTTAAAAAGACATATACCCTGAATTATACATATAAATACAAATACATACCTGAATAATGCAAACATTTTTATATACGTATATTTGAATAATGTAATAAAAAGTTATCTCTATATATATATATATACACTTTACTGGATATAGAAATAAAATCATTTAACCCAGGAAACTGACAAGCATTAAGGAAAACCTGCCACCAGGTTTCCTTTTCCTCAAGGAATAATTTCCAAGGCCCCTTTCTGTCCCTACATTTAACTTGTTGTAGCATTACAAATTTAAAAGAATGGTTAGAAAAACTCTGCATATGTCTAAATAGAGCATTATTGATACCCCCCTTACGTATGTCATACATATGCTCATACATACGCTGTGACAGTTTACACTGTGTCTTGCCCACATAAAAAGCAGGACATTGATCACACACAGCAGCATAGACTACAGCATGTGAATGGCAGTTGAATTGACCTTTAATATCGATCTTTCTACCATTTAACTCCAAACTGGAGGTAAACATAACATATTTACATTGATTACACATACCACAGGGTGCCATCCTTCCATCTACACCCAAATTCAGATTTGGAATATGTTCCAAAAGCCCCTTTAAGTTCCTGCCCTTTCTGAACACAAATTTGGAATGTTCACCAAACACTCTAGCCATACTTGGTTCACTCACAAGAATATACCAATTCTTATTGACAATATCCTGTACCAACTGACTTTCACTTCAGTTCTGTGTCCGAGGACACTGTTGTTCAGGACCAAATGGGGGTTAGTGCCCCTTTAGATACACTGGGGCCAGGACGGTCCGAGAGGTTGAGTAATCGCAGGCCTCAACAGTGGAGCCCTTACCCACAGGGGAACAATTGGTGGCAACAGGGGCAGAGGAATGGCCCTTATATGAATTTGAGGAGATAGTGGAGGGTACTGTATCCAATGTGCCTAGCATTATTGTTAATTCTATGAATGACTTCAAAATATTCAGTTATACTGATGTGTGTTTTTCTATGTTACATGCTGATTTATTAAGTAAAGGTCATAATTTTGTGCCTAGTAGAAAAAGTAATGTAGCTGAGTTAATTTGTGATTTTAAATTTTATGTTCGCAACTTGAATTTGAAATATTTGCATAGGGAGGATGTTGCTGTGTTTAATGTAGGTAGTAGCACAGTTAGAATGCCTAGTACTTATAATCCTGACTTACATGTTACTTTAAAATGTTTTGAAAGTGTATGTGAAATGGATTTTTGTCATTTTTTTATGTAAAAAATTTAACTACTGCTGAGACTGAACTGTTGGCCGAATTAAGGGGGAGAAGTGATCTTAGATTCATGCAGCCAGATAAGGGCGGCGGTTTAGTAGTGATGCAGAAAGATGTATACATTCAAAGTATGTTTCATTTGCCGTACAGTGATGTTTATTGTGAAGCCTCCCTCAGAGGTAAATATTGCTTATCATAAAATAGATTGTGAGTTGTTTGATATGCTTACACAGGATCAAATAAGTATAGATGAATTTAATTATCTGTCTGTGGATTCTCCTAAGATACCTGTGATTTTTGGGGTGCCCAAAATTCATAAGGATCTTGTTAGTCCCACTTTTCAGCCAATAGTGGATTCAGGTTGGTCCAAAACTAGTTATATTGCCAAATTCTTGGACAACCAACTCAAGAGCAGGGTTCAGGGGATTATACATTTATGTTATGACTCTTGGCATTTTTTGGAAAAGTGTAATGAATTTGACTCTATAGAGGAATTGTATACTTTCCTGACTATTGATGTCAAGGATTTATATAGTTGTATCCCACATGAGCTTGGATTAACTTGGTTTTCTGATTTTTTATTTTATGAATTTGGTTTGGAGCAGAATTGTATTAATGTTTATTCACAATTAATGGAGATGATGCTGAGCAATAATTTTATTTATTATGAAGGGCATTATTTTAAACAACTACTTGGAGTTGCCATGGGCTCAGCATGTGGTCCCTTATTTGCAAATGTGGTTATGGCATGGTGGGAGAGATGTTATTTGTTCACTTCCCCTTTTACTTCATTTATTTCCTTATATTTACGTTATTTGGACAACCTGTTTATTGCTTGGAAGGGTCCACCTGATGATATTTTGAGATTTATGGATTATATTAATTCTAGTACTGATTTTCTTAAGTTTACATTTTCCATTAATTCTGAAAAAAATTCTTATTTGGATGTTATGTTGCATAAGCTGGATGATGGGAAGTTTAAAGCTACAATATTTAGGAAGTCTACTTTTTCTAATAGTATACTGCATTATTCAAGTAGTCATCCATTTCATATCAAAAGAGGTATAGTTAAGGGCCATTTGGTTAGGGCGGCCCGAATGGTCTCATTATATGATGATTTCTTACAGGAATGTGATTTTATGTGTCAAATGTTCTTAGACCAGGGTTACCCACATGATTTGATTTTTAATATTAAACAAGAAGTGATTAATAAGCGTTTGAGGGGCTTTTATAGGCCCATCTTGAATTATGATGCGGAGACCTAGCTAATAATAGTGTGCCTGCTAGTGGTCATAATATGGGGGGACAGTAATGCTTCGGTGTTTCAAGGTAATGTTTTGGATGGTGCTGAAGTTGTTCCTAAGACTAGTAGTATGTGCCCATTTGTTTCGACCTTTTCCATTGAAAGTCAGTTGGTACAGGATATTGTCAATAAGAATTGGCATATTCTTGTGAGTGAACCAAGTATGGCTAGAGTGTTTGCTGAATACCCCAAATTTGTGTTTAGAAAGGGCAGGAACTTAAAGGGCCTTTTGGAACATATTCCAAATTTGAATTTGGGTGTAGATGGAAGGATGGCACCCTGTGGTATGTGTAATCAATGTAAATATGGTATTTTACCTCCAGTTTGGAATTAAGTGGTACGAAGATCGATATTAAAGGTAAATTCAGCTGCCATTCACATGCTGTAGTCTATGCTGCTGTGTGTGATCAATGTCCTGCTTTTTATGTGGGCAAGACACAGCGTAAGTTGTCACAGCGTATGTAAGAGCAAATGTATAACATACGTAAGGGGGATATCAATAATGCTCTATTTAGACATATTCAGAGTTTTTCTAACCATTCTTTTAAATTTGTAGTGCTACAACAAGTTAAATGTGGGGATAGAAAGGGGCCTTGGAAATTATTCCTTGAGGAAAAGGAAACCTGGTGGCAGGTTTTCCTTAATGCTTGTCAGTTTCCTGTGTTAAATGATTTTATTTCTATATCCAGTAAACTGAAATTGAAAGTCCTAGATAGATAAAATGTTTTTATAATTATAACATATGTATGTTTTGTATATACAAGTTTTATTACTTTTAATATATTTTTAGGTAATGTTTTTATACATATATATATATATATATATATATATATATATATATATATATATATATATATATATATATATATATATATATATATATATATAGGAGAGAGAGATAACCTTTTATTACATTATTCAAAATTTTTTGCATTATTTAGGTATGTATTTGTATTTATATGCATAATTCAGGGTGTATGTCTAAAAATTGGTATGATTTTTAATTGATTGATTAATGAGGTAGGGTGTGTTCTTGTAGTATAACTTGGATTGTATTTGCTCTATTACTTTGTCTGAAGAAGTTTTTTGATAGCTACCAAATGAAAGCGCTTACCCTGGATTTTTTGTCTTAAGAAATTCTGGATCTATTTGGATTCTAGTCTACGTGGCAGTTTGTTTTGAGTCATTAGTAATGTTAAGTTTACTCTCATAGGTCCATTTCTTTACATATCGAATGGAACACTGGTAACCAATGAGAATAGAGAGTTTGTATCCATATTTGCATAAATGAATGTAACACTGTCAACCAATGAGAATAGAGAGTTTGTATCCATATTTGCATAAATGAATGTAACTGTCAACCAATGGGAATAGAGAATCCATATTTGCATCTCTGTCAGCCAGTGAAAATAGAGTGCTGATGCTAGACAAAGTAAAAAATACCCTGACTGTCTGTGGAGTAGTTGCTACAAGCCAACTGAAATAAAACGAAGAATGATTTTTGCCACAGTGCTCACCTACCTATGTTGGATGTTCTTCAAAAGTAAAGCATTTGAAAGCCAAAAGGAAGACTTGAGTGGTTTTATTTAATTTTCGAAATAGGAAAATGTGAGATCGTAGATCAAGGTCTGGGTCTAATCTCCCAAACTGACTCAGAAGCTTGTCCGACTAGATTGAGTTTGTCATCTGGAACTCTGTGTTTTTTTTTTTTTTTTTTTTTTAAGTATCCCATGATAAAGGAACGAAACCTAGTTGCAGATGCAAGGATATGCTACAACATTTAGTTCAAATAGCAGTTTACAATGTCAAAACATAGATGTAAAAATGGAATTATGCATAGCATAGCTTTATGGATAAGATGTAGCCGTAATGACTGAGATGCTTATGCTACATGAATAGCAGCATGCCATTATATAGAGAGGCGTGAAGATGTTAGAAGAGTCAAGTGAAAATAGTTGCAGGAAGGGATACAATGGGGAGAAGACAGGGAAAAGGTGAGAGGCAGGCAGAGGGAAGAGGAGTAGAAAGGAAAAGAAGTGTGAGAGAGAGGCAAAAGAGAAGAGGGATGTACAATGAATGAGAGGCAGTAATTAAGACGTTGCCAAGATGAAATAAGAAATGATGAAATAGGGATAAAGGGATATGAGAGAGCTGCAGTGTTCAGATAACATGACTTGAGAAACTGCAGATGCACTTTGTTTGCGTGAAGCAGGGTTCCTTGAGCTTTTGTCTCAAGTCCGAGTACTTTTGGATGTCTCGGACTGAGAGAGGAATGGAGTCCTGTAGCTTAGGTGCTAGGATGGAGAATGCATGGTCAGTGCAATAAAATTAAATTTTTCGAGTTAGTAGGGTGACTTGAGACTGAAAGAGACCCCCGAGATGATATGTGGGGGTTTTGGTGAAAAGTTTGTGAGATGGGAACTTTGTCTCAGGTGAAAGAGCTTTATGAATTAGTGATCTTACTAGGAGTTTGGCTGTCAAATATACTAGGATCCATTTAGATGTCCTTCAAGGATGCATCTGCAGTCCCTTCTGGGCCAGGCCGTGTCGCTATTCGCACGCCACCCGGCGTCTTCTTCTTTTCGGGTCTCTGGGCAGGGCTGTCTAACTTCTTGGTTGTGCTCTTCGCGCTTCGGCAGTCTCAGTTGTCATGAGCTTTCCCAGATTGGGCTGCACCTTTCTAGGTCTGGCCCGTTCAATGGCTCAAGATCTCCTAAGGTCGGCGGTATTCCTGGGGGTCTTGGGGTTTCATCCCTCAGTCTCGCACTGCTCTCTAACTTCTAATACTGAGTAGCTTGTGTAGCAAGTAGCAGCGGGTGTTACCTCTTGCCTCTTAACTTCCGGGCGCTTGGAACTACTTTAGGAACCGTTCTTTCGCCTTTTTTGGCTTACCTTTTGCTGCGCCCATGCCGTGTCAGAAAAAGCGCAAACGAAGTTGCTACTTTCACTTAAGGCTCAGCCGCCGTTTAAAATTGAATAATCGGATGTTTTCTGTTATGCAGACCCCAAGAAAAAGATTCAAAAAAGCTCAATCCCTAGCGATTCCTTGGTTTCAGCCCGACAAAACAAAGCTAGGAAACTTAACCGCCTCCGAAGTGTTGCAAACTCTGTCTGTTGTCCACGAGAGGGTATGTCAGCCGATCCTGCTTCGGACTTGTCAAATCCCATCCTGCTGACTGACTAAAAGAACTGGCCTGCTACCTGATCGTGTGCCCCTCCCGGCAAGCAGAAAGCCTAGTGTGCTTAGGCAAGGTTAAGCCGCTACCACTCAATGACTCCTAGTTCCCCTGCAGCCATGTCTATAGAGGGCTCCCTCTGCTCCTAAATGAATCCTCCTCTTCACCTAAAGCCTACTCCCCCACCTTCTCTGGCTGAGACCCACTCACAGCCTCCTGGAGCAGGTGGCCTGCCCACGGTGTCCTCTCCCCCAGAGACCATGTCTCTAAAGGCCTCTCTCCCTCCTCCACCAGCCAAAATCACCCAGTTGATACCTCAGCGATCCCCTCCCATCTGCCCCTGACCAGTCTAATTCTGGAATTTTGGCAGAAAGGGCACCTCTCATTCCAGAGCAAGGATTCCGATTTCAACCTAACAAGAGGATGACTCCTCACCAAAAGAGAGACTGGCTTCAGCACCCCCTCCCATTCTTGCTTCAAGATTACTTCCTTTTGCCTTCTGTTATCTTCTTATGATGAGGCTCCTTTTTTCTACCAGGCTCACCCCTCATGGCCTCCAGACCCCCGACTTCTGCCAGGGTGATGACTCTATTCACTTTTAGGGTGACCTTACACTAGCCCCCAAAGCAGATCAAGCTTACCGAGCCTCCATCCCTACCCCATCTGGCTGAAAAGGAACCTCCCACCTTCCAGAGGCCTGTTATCAGAAGCCTGGCCTAAGGCAGTGCTCTCCTCTGAACCAAATGGACCTCTCTTCTATGACACCACTAAGAAAGATGAAAGACCATCCCCATCCCCTGGCAGACTCTCAGCCTCCTCTTTGACAATCTTCTAGAGATTCTGGAGATACAAAATTCCTCTTTGTAAGACCTGGTCCGAAAATGTACCTCTGATTAAGGCTAAATTTTCTTTGATGTTAAAATGAGGCTAGGCATGACTGAATAAGAGCAGCAGGTGAGACAGCATGGCTAAGAAAAGGCTTAGGACTCTTAGAACATTAGAATGCAACATTTATAAGGTGCAGGGTATATAGTCTCCCCAGCATGAATGGTTGAAAGAAAAAGGTCTTGCGGATCCTGTCCCCAAAGCAATGAAAGATGCTTATAAGATTCACTACCCCAGCAAGTAATGAAGAAACAGGAACAACCTGTAAAAAGAAAAGGAACATGGAAAATCTTAAAAAGTCAAAATCAGACGTAACCAAAACAGAAAAAGAGGCAGAGGCAGATGTTCCAGAGGGCGAAATCCCTCAGAATGGGCAAAGACTCCTCTACAGAGGAGAGAAGGCAAAGCACAAGAGGATCAGACAGAGATTTAACAGGACAGAGCCACAAACACCACAAACAATAGCAACCAGGGAACCTTCCACAAGTCACAGGCACCAAAAGAACAGAGGCAGGACAAACAGAATCTGAAAACCAAGGACACAATCTTACCAGCATACTATAGACCCACGATACTACAAGGCCTTATTTTCAAAGAGACACACACTAACAACACTAACAGAACCAAAAAAACAGGACTAACCAAGGCTAAAACCAAGAGCAAACAAAAAGCCAACAAACAAAACAGGGCAGCAACCTACAGAATCAAAAAACTGGAACAAAACAACAAGAAAAATGGACCACACCATTCCAAAGTTCTCTACACACAGGCAAAGGATTTTACCTCCAGCCTTCAATCAAACTTCCAAAGCCCAAAGTTGAGAAATGTGGAGAACTTATTCAACAGGCAGACTCATCTTTTGTGCCACAGGCATTCCTGCAAGTGAACCTACCACAACTTTGGCTAAAGGACCAGACAACCACAACAGGCGCTAGCAAGATGTGTTGGCCTGAAACCCAGATCTCATCTCTAGCTGCTTGCCAAAGTGCTGATCAATGCTCATGGCATCATCAAAAATGTAGCATTTACAGCAGAAACTATTGCCTCTCACCATTGCATGCCACTGACCATCTACTTCCACAAGGATAGAAAGATTATCCAATGCCTGACCTCATAAAATTTTAACAATACACAAAGAAATGCAAGATTAAGCATACAAAGAGTCAAGCTTGCATTACAAGCCTTGCCAAACAATCATATACTAGACCAGAGTCTGATGAATTTCAAAAAAGTCATACATTCTACCATGCAGAATTGGACACAGTAAAACACACATCCCAACAACTGCAAGCAGAAGGCAAACTAACAGCAAGTAAACACCAACTAACAGCACTCAAACTAAGAACCACTGCTCCTAAAAACCCACTGCAACTCATAAGACACCCAAAAACAGATGGACCAATGGCCATTAGAGAACTCAACTGGTGCAGAATCTACACACCCAAACAACCAAAACCAAGAACTAGAAAGCTTAGAACATCTGGGACTTGGCACCCATCAGTGAAAACAAATATTGCCATGCAGAAACAAGTCAAGCCCATAATGGCTCACATAACACATGCAAAATTGTTGGTTGCCAAACCCTCACTGCTCATTTGAAAAATACCAGCATTATGGTGCCACAACCATGCCAATCAACATGCAGATCACTTACAAAAATACCACACCATAAATCAAAAGAAATGCTGGCACACATACTAGCAATCAACAATTTGCTACCAGACTACAAGTCAACCCACTTCAAACAAGGATACACAAAAACAACCATCCAGAATCACAGAAAACCATCAAATCTAATGTCATGGGACCAAACCACACAAGCTCTGACCATTGGACCGAAACTAATACAGACAGAAATCACGAACAACACCACCAGTATAATGTAAGCATTGTTGCAAAACAGCTGATCCTCCTATTCCCTATACAATGAAGCAGCCATACACCTGGATGAATGAATGGATCCTACACACCTGGATGTCTTCAAGGCAATCACAAAATGCACACAAGATCAATCACTAGCATAACCAGACTCCCCTCAGAAAAATTCAACCCTGCCACATGACAAACCCAACACAAACCAACACAAACTGGGGAGGAAGACATTTTGGAAGGTGGACACCAATCACTTCTTGATTGCGTCCTCTTTGATGATCAAGGTAGCAATGAAAACAAATGCATTCTTCCAGGGATATTTTGATCACAATTCTTGGCCCAACATCCATTGCAAGAAATTTTGAAGGAGGGTAATAGACCCAGAGGCTTGGTCAGGTTGATCTCAGATTCTGTGATCCTCACAACATCACATCCATTGCCACTAAAACCTGAGGCATCTGCCAACTGACAACTGACTACCTGTGACTACCAACAACATTACATAAGGTATCACAAGACCACCAAATTGAGGCCTGAGAGGCCCAAGTTAAAGAACAAGGGCTAAGAGGCAATGGAAAAGGTTTGTCAAAATTAAAAGGTTTGTCATCTGAAAGAAAAAAAGACAAAAAGACAATATCCTGAGTATATTGCCAAAGAGCTTCATCATTCTCAGTCCATATCCTGTCAAAGATATTCCCGCATCACATCTAGCTATTCAATACACAGCATCCCCTGCATCTCCATACACCCCCCCTCTCCTCAGGCAGTTCCTGGATTCAAGAATTCTCCAGAAGAATCCTAGGTGTAAAACCCATTACCAGCATTGGACTCTGCATGGGACTTGAACTCCTCAATCCAGCAACTCCCTCCTCACACCACCAGCACCTCACCTATCCCTCCATCAAGAAAACTGCTTTCCTACTGCTGCTTACCTGGCAATTACTTTCTCAACTGGCAGGGGCAGGCTAGGCCTTCGGTACTTCACAACCCTTCCTAATGTAAGACCAGATAGTCCTCCACTTCCATACTTTTTCTGCCTCCATGCTTCCTAATAGACCAGAGAACCCTAATCTCACCACACCTGCACCCTCTTCCCAATCCACACCACTATACTGAAAAGACTGCTGCATACCTGCTGCCAACCCAGCAACAGACACCACTAAACTACCTGGACAGAACCAAGGCAACCCTAAAAAAACCAGTAGCAAGCACAAATGCAACAGGAAGGAAGGAAAAGCAAAAAACAGACAGTCTCCTCCCAAGTGGGGAGGGGAAAAAAAGGAAATTCTGCTACTCCTACCATGGAAAGCAAATTCCACAGAACATACATAAGATCTCATAAGTAATAGCCACAGCACACACACAGCACTACCACCTAGGCTACAGGGACATAGGCACCTTTGACTACTTGGACCTTACAGCAAGGGAAGGAAAAGCATACTAAGCCTCCCTCTTCTGCGATTGCTAAGCAGGTTTTGCTGTTTTTGCACTGCCTCTGCCTCCCTACATAATTCACACCACCCCTCCTTTCCTCCTCCTAGTCTGGCTATGGTATTCTACCCAAGTTTTAGCTGACTACAGATGCATCCTTAGTTAGACATAGTACTACACCATCACCATAATGATCGAACAGGAGCACACAGGATAGCACCCACACCCACCCACCCTCCCTCCTCTCCCTCTGTGGTAATTCTTTACCCTCCTCCTAGCTAGCTGGGGGGATCTCTTATGGTGTATTTGTTTGTATATATATGTACATACATGCTTTTTTTTGTGTTTGTTTTCTACTTTTGTGTTTTTGTGTTTTTTATCAATTTTAATTTTCCAAGAGGGCAGGCAACTGGCATCTGGGGCTGCACTAACTGAGGAAAAATGGCATCGGCTGATGCCTTTATACCAGACCAGCAGAGATGACGAGATGACGCGACACGACACCAGCCGCCCAGAGACCAGAGAGACGAATCCGGCCGCCCGGGCTGCCTGACCTGACGAGGACAACCCATTTGTTAGGACTGCAGATGCTATCCTGTTCGGACATCTACATTTATGGTAGGTACAAAACTGTACTTTTTGGCAAGTTAGGCAGTACTGTTTATTATTTGGTTCATAGGTTGGTACTAGGCTATCGGCCCTAGGGCCTATACAAGCCTAGCCATAACAATTCCCTGGCTATTTCTTCCCACACTATTTACTTTGGGAAGTTAGTAATGAACTGGCAGATTTTGAGATGTTTTTTAAGCCTTCTTCCCTCTCCTCTTCTTTTCAAGGAATTATCTCTAGTCCCCACTGAACATTTGCCTGTGGTTGAATCAGTGATATGACATTCACTTTTTAAAGCAGCTATAGAGCATGTACCTTCAACAGAAAAGGCTTTAATGTTTTACTACAGAATTTTCATGGTCCTAAGATGAACCTGGAAGATCTATCCCAAGTCTTTCTTGTCTAAACAATTTTGTCTATGTCTAAGCATTCAAGATGCTAACACTGCAGACTAATACCCTGGATAATGAGGGGTATGCACTTTCACAATATACATCTTCGAAGAACAGGCGATTCCTCAGGTTTCAAGTATGCCCACAATATTTCCAGTTTACCTCTTTACCCTTTGAGCTCTTCATTGCTCACAGAATGTTTTCAAGATGCTTGACACCTTTGTTTGCTCATTTTGAGCTCAGGAGAATCCACATCTGTCCATATCTGGGTGATTGCCTGATCCAGGTCCCCTCCCAAGAGCAGATAGTGAAAGACTTCAGACAGACCATTTCTTCTTGATCAGCTGAGAGATGTCCATCATCTACTAAAATAAAAGCTGCACCCCTCAAAAAAACAGGTTGTTCCTGGGGACACTGCTGAACATTGCTGAAGGTATCACGGTTGTGTTCTACCTAAACGTTGTTCAGAGGAGAACCCTTAAAGCAAGAGAGATACTGACAGCCCTGGAATACATCAGTGCAGCTTTCCCGATGGTACCTATTACCAAACTCCACATGAGAATGAGTCAGTGGTTTCAGCACCTTCATCCCCTGGGCATGTTCTTTTGTCTGATCTCAGCCATCCAAAAGGGTTTTATATTTGATGGTCAGGTAAAACATAAAGGAACAGCAGCTTCTCCTCACATCACTAGACAGTCCCCAGACCTTGAGATGGGACACCTCATACCATCCTTGGGAAGCCGATAGTGAGCATCTCAAAGTAAAACCACAAAACAAATGGAGACTGGTATTCTAAATAAAACCTGTAATCCAAAAGGAACACTTGGTGTGGGAACCATTGAAATTAAATAATCTTTCCAGTAATATAAATAAATGGTAAATTGAAGTGGTTTTGTTTTGATAAAGTCCATGTGATTGGGATGAAAACCCTCAACTTATTTTTTTCCAATAAATATTATTGCTTTAAGCCTATGTTAGGCTTTGTTTTTGGAAAGATTATTTATTTCCAACAGTTCCTGCACCAAGTGTTCATTTTGAATTACAGCATCTCAAAGTACAGATACAGTGTTACCCCAGTAGCATGACCATGTATATGTGTTTACAAGAAATGCTTACCTTGCTGTGTGCCTTACAGGTCTTCAAAGACTCCTGGAGCCCAGGCATGCAGACAGTAGTCAAAAACAATACCACAGTGAATATGGTACATCAGCAAGAAATGGGATACAGTCTTACCATTTGTGCAGATTAGCCATAAAGGCAAGGGGCTTGGTATCACATTCTGTCTTCTCCTAAAAACAGTATACCTTCCTTCTCAGATTACCAGATAACTGACCTGCTGAGCAAACTCCAAAAATGACATTTTAGTCAGTCTTTTATGCACATTGAGAATATTTTGCAAAACCATTAGATAGATCTATCTGTCTGTGACCAGCCAAAACTACCAAATAAAAAGAAATTCTATTCCACGATCTTGTGCCAAAGCATCTGGGCCACATACATATTGTCAAGCAGATAGAGAAAGGGTCTGTTTTATATCTTCCCTCCAGTCTTTCTAATAGCAACAATGCTGTGTTTATATGTAGTAGGTACTAGACATGCAGTTCAAGAGACCATTAAGGAGCCTAGTCCAAATTTCCCATTTGCTCCAAACCACTGTAGGTAAAGTGGCTTGCTCAAGTTCACACAATAGGCAAATTAAAGTGGAAAATTTGAAAAACTACCCATGGCACAAGAAGCAGCCCATTAACAAGTTTGAGCTTTAGTACTCTGAGCTTACTTCTTGGTGAAACACTACTATTCCTCACTAGATCTTAGTTGGCATACAAAGTGCTTGGATGACCTCCTGATGGTCCCAGGTTATTTCTTGATACTATTTTTCACAACAGTCACAAGGATATTTTCCTTTAAATGTCAGTGCCTTCAGGTATTATTAGCCATTGCTTGCTGCTTATTCTGACCTTACTCTTAAAAATGTTGAATTTTCCTGTAAGAAGTTAATATATTTCTTCTTGGGCCTAAGCCTGTCTGTTAATATCTTTTTCACCTTGTATGCTTATTCTAGGACTTGTTAGACTTTGCTTTGGGGGAAAAAGTATAACCAGTTTCTTTTATCTTGGGACTGCCATTAGTATTTTTACAGTGCTGCTGCCTCCTTGCCAGTTTGTTTCCTTTTTAAGGAAGTACTGCATTTCTCATATTTCAGAATTTTTGGCTGTGTTTTCTGTTTTTGCAAATGCCCTTTTGTCAAAATGAAGAGTGATTTTCGACTGTATCCCTGTATGCATTCCACTGTATAATGTGCACCAGAAGTGTAATATTTAGAGGAATCTTGTCTCCCCACAAAGTGTGAAATTTGCATGGAGGTTTTGTTATGCTTTGACATAGGAAAGATGGCTTCCAGCTGCATTTAAGCAACCAGTCCATGTCCATTCAGATACCTGGTTCTCTGAATTCTGAAAAACCAGAAGCCCTGAAAGCAAATTGTTGTAGAATCTTTAAAATACTTAGAAGTCCTTGCATCTGTTCTCCAGGTTCTGAGACTGTCTTTAAAGTAATGGAAACCCTTTAAAATGGTGGTTGTTCAGACTATGAAAAAGTCTGCTTTACAAGTAATAAATAGTCACAGAGAAGCCTGTTTCTCTAGTTGTTGTTTCAGGTCCCCTCTTTTATTGGCTTGGCTACTTGATGAACCAACACTAGATAAAAAGGTTCATGTAATTATTGAGACCTTTGACACTAAAACAGAGTTCCACATCCTTGATGTTCAACTTCAAGTCTGAAAAATTTATGAAAACTTTTTTTCTTTATCCAAGAGAACTTCATTGTCTCTCTTCTTCTTTTGTTTTGTCATTTGAGGGTAGAGAATATCTCACCACTTTCCAAGAAGAACAGCCTTAACATGTGCATTCCTAGTGCCAGTACTTAAATCCTTTTGACTTCTAAGAGATTGTGTCAGGCTCAGCCTTGATGCCTACTATTGGTTCTGCTCTGACCTGGTTAAGATGGGCTTTATGACCACTGGTGCTTTATGGTGGTCAAAGGAGAGGTAGTTGTCTACCAATGTGCCAATGTGCCTGACTACGATATCAGTTTAGAGTGAGGTACTGCCGGTACTGTAAGTTGAGATCAGTAAGAACTAAAAGCCACCATCAAAAAGATCAAAGCAAAAGATGAACTGAAACTGGCATCTGAAGCCAAGGGTAAATATAAATCCTTTAATTAGTCAAAAATTTAAGCTGTGACACCCAGCATTGTACTGAGCTAATTCAAAATGGCATCCTCTACTCTGACACAAAATACATAGCTAATCTACATGCTTGTAAATGTAGTGCTTTACTCCAGAAACATTCATCAGAATCCCACAAACCCTTGAATCCCTAACTGTGCTCCCAAAAACAAAAAATAAAGGATTTCCTGATAGTGACAATGGAGTAGAAAGAAAGATTACTTGTACTTCACTTCATGCTTATCTGTCCTGCCTCTGTCAGAGTTTTCTTTAATTTGGTACCTAAAACATTTCAGGAGTCAGAACAAACAGCACAAGAACTGACCAGAGGGAAACAGGAAATAGATGGGAATACAGGATATGAAGGATTTGTTAGTCAGCAGCGTGGTACAGTGAATAGTAAAAAGTCTGTGGCTATGAACAGATTTTCAACCAAACCCATCCCTGTTCTCTAATAAAAGATGTTAAACAAGGCAAAAAATGTGAAGAGTTCTCTAAACAGATACAGTCACTGGTAAGCCAGTTAACATGCATGCATGCCTGACATAAAAATAAAAGTGATACATGATAGAGCTCAAGGTTCCTAATATGAAGCCAGTTATTTGTTTTAACATGGTAACATAACTCTGTTAATTCAGACCAGGAAGGTTTACCTTTCTTCTTACTTCATTCTTTTTCACTCTTTATAGTTGTAAAATAGTTAATTAAATGGGGAAACTACTATACCTACTTCTAATTAGTACAACCAAATTGCTATTCCATCACTACTTTTCTGTTAACACTTAAATTGCTTATCCCCTCTAATAGCTCACGCTAATGTATTTCTTAAATTACTCCTACCTGTCCTACATACCACTCTTCTGTCTGTAAATTCTCAATACAATGCTTGTATATTAATGTTTGTGAACATCGATACAAATTTTATTATACTAACTACTTTGCTAGGTATTCACTGAAACTGCATTATAAAACTTGTAAATATTGATTGCTTTAAATTGTTACCCTGGAGCTTTTCTCCTCGGGCCTCTGCTGAAAAATTGTACCTTTGCCCACTTTGACTTTCCTGGTAAACAAATATCAATGAAAAAAATTGACATTGTTATTATTATTATTATCATAATGAAATTAAGGATTCTATTTTTTATCCTAATTTTGTTTTATGTAGGGATCTTGGAATACTTTAATACAGAGGGAATAATAAAAGAAGTATTGCATAAGCTGTAGAAGAAATTAGAGGTGGCTGGTAGAGTTAAAGGGGTGCTACTGAAAAATGATAAAAAGGAAAATGTAAGAGAATTGTGAGTATGAGTCCATTAGTTGTACTAGTTTGGAGTCTCAGTGGACTAATTAACAAGACATTAGAGTTGTCCCCACTTATATTTTCAAATCCAAGACACAGAGGAGAGTGTGAATCAAGAAATTAAGCTCAATCTGCAAAAGAAATTAAGGGTGACATGTAGATTTAAGGGGCACTACTGGAAAATGCCAAAAAGGAAAATCTAAGAAAGTTATGACCATGAGTCAATTAACTATATTAGTTTGGAATGGCAATGGGCTTAGAGCAAATCCTTATCTGTATTTCAGAGTCCAGGTCATAAGTTTCTAATGCTTCAAGTGACAAACCTGACCAGGAAGGAATATGACTTGATCAAAAGGAGTGCTAGAGAGGGCTGTTTTGCAAGTTTGATGGTAAAAAGAGAGGGGTCTTAATTTTAGTTGAAATATCTTGACATACAAATAGAAGAAGAGAAAAAAGATAACCGGAATAGATGTGTCCTGATAAAGGGAAGGTTGAAGTGTTAGCCTCACACTATCAAATTTATGTGTGAATGTGTACATATTTGCCCTTGCTACTTTTTACTTGGATCTTTGTATCATATCTACTACCCTTGGCTTTATATGTTGTTTTTTCTTGCACTGTAAGGTGATAGGTTATCTCGGCCCACTCCGTTTTGCCTTCGCTGTGCTCGGGCTTCACTCCGCTCCCCTGCCCCCATTCTCCACCCTCCCCCACTACATCTACATTTATTCATACCTAGAGTCACCTGACCCCTCACTGTCACCTCCCACTATCCAATCCAAACACAATAACTCCAAAACCTGTTATCAAATCATACACTCTATCTCACGCAGTCCGTTCATAGCTGAGCACCCCGTACTGGTTCCCTATATTCTCCAACACTTCTTCCACTCATCTAACTCTCTCTCAGATTACATTAAACTTTATATCTCCAATTCCAAACCACCGTCATCATGTCACACACCCCACCCCCTCACTTGTCACTACTCTCATAGTAATATCCACACACTCCACCTGCCTTTCCATACTATCCATTACTACCTCCTACCACTTTCTACCCAGCCAGTTTAATAACCCAATACCTCCTACCACACTCTTTCCCAGTCCATACCCCCTCCACACATATTATCATATCACCTGCCATATATAACTCATCCTTAATTGAAATTACCATCCCTAAATACTATTTTACACAACCTAGGAAGCAACCAAGTCTCAGGTTCAAGTCCCTAATAGAACTATACCTCAAATCTGTTACCACTGTCACAAAAAAAGCTACTACTAGCAGGGGGCATCCACCTCAACCCCGGTCCAACACCAGCCACAAGCAACTGTCACCCTCCATTTAACCATCAGCCTGCAGACCTGCTAATACTCAACTTAAACATCCATAGTATCATGAAAAAAATAGAAGAACTCCATGCCACCATCTCCTCATGTAACCCCAATATCTTGCTCCTTACTGAGACGTGGCTTAAACCACATGTTAAGGACAACTTCCTAACTCCACCTGGATACAGCATTCTTAGAGCTGACAGAATAGGCATAAGAGGAGTCAATCTTGCCTTCCTCTATAAAATCAACCTAAAAACCCATCTCTTACAGAAAGAATCACCAGCTTTCAATAATGCAGAAACTCTATTCACAAACCTCATTAATCAGCATAAGCATCTTAACATATGTGGTGTTTACCTACCCCCAGGCAAAAACCTGTCCACCCTAGAGTCAGTACTCCACTGGGCTTCCCACTCCCTCCCCCCAAGAAACTATTTTGTTAGGTGATGTCAGTATTGACTGGAATTTCATCCACTCTCCCTCACCAACAAGCCATATTAATTTATACAACTTCACCCAACTTATGCATACACCCACCCGTATTGACAAAACCTCACAAAAGAAATCCATATTAGACTAGATCCTCACAAACAACCCCGATACTGCTCATCAGTGCGGTACAATAGCCAACTCTCTAAATTACCACAACCCAACTTTCTTTCTTCAACACAAACTCAAAACTATTAACTCTGCATTCCTACTTCACACCCGCACCCAAAAAAACTTCCCCATTGACCAATTTTTGGATGCTTTATATGCATGCAGCTGGACCCCCATTAAAATTCTTCCACTAAACCAGGCAATTGAATCCTTCAACTCCACATTTCTAAACATCCTAAACCACCTAGCCCCTCTTCGTACAATTAGGATTCATTGTAATCCAGCCCCCTGGCTACAAAAATCCACAAGATCTCTATTAAAAGAAAGGGATAAAGCCTGGAATACCTGGCGCCATCTCAAACCCCCCACAACTCGGTAAGCCTTCCTTGAACTTCGCAACAAGTCAAAAAAACAAATTAGAAATAAAACCACTGCCTCTCACTACAAATGAAACACAGTTCCAACCCTCAAAAGTTTTGGGCAGCTGTGAACAATATCCTCCAACCTGACCGAATTTCTACCCTCCCACCCAATTTAGAAGGTTCAAACTCTGATATAGCTGCCAATTTCAAAAACTATTTTACCTCCTCTATACTTAAATTTATTAACAGTACTAATCCCACTGACCTAGCACAATCCCCTAAGGACCAAACAATAAATACCTCCTTCTCACTCAAACCAGTCACAGCATCAACCATCCTGAAGCTCTTATTCAAACTCAAACCCACCACCCTCGCTGCCGATAATCTCAGGCCATAGCGTACCCCATTTTTTTATTGATAAATAGATCCATCACTAAACACACTATTCCATCATTGTGGAAAATAGCCTACATCATTCCTCTCCACAAAGGTGGCCCGTCTACCGACCTCTCTAACTAGCGACCTATAGCAATCCTGTCACCCCTATCAATGATTCTTGAAATATGTGTCCACTACCAACTCCTTACCCACCTTCTCACCAATAAGCTATTATTCCAAAACTCAACATGGTTTTTGACCATTACACAGCACCACCACTGCCCTAATCAATTTCACCAACACCATAAATACACACAGAAATCAAGGCAGACTAGTCTCTGCCATCTTCCTAGATCTAGCCAAAGCATTCAATACAGTTTCCCACAATAAACTGTTAACCCACCTCTCTGAGCTTAACATGGACAACCCCACCCTGCTCTGGTTCCAAAGTTATCTAAATAACCACCTTCAGTCAGTTAAATGGCATGATTCCCTATCCCCATCTCTCCCAGTATCACTAGGCGTTCCCCAGGGTTCCATTCTTGGCCACCTTCTCTTCAATATTTTTACTAACCAACTTCACTTAGGTACCAAAAAATCCAAAATAGTTCAATATGCTGATGACACAGCCCTATTCTGCTCTGCATCTAATCTCCAACATCTCCAAAAAAAGTCCAGCAGTCCTTCACAGAGATAGAAAACTGGTTAAGTAAATCACAACTGATACTGAACCCAAGCAAAACACAACTCATATTATTCCAGCCAACAAAAACTATCGACCAATCCACCTTCACTGTATTCTCAGCAAACAGGACCCACATCTCTCCAGTCCCAGAGGCCAAATTACTTGGGATTATAATTGACCAACAACTATAATTCAACAAATGTATAGCCCTAACTATCTCCAAAGTACACAAAAAACTAGGAACCCTATACCGCTGCAAAAAGTACCTTACTTCTAAATCTAGAACTGCTATAGCCAGAACTCAGCTCTTAGCTACCTTACTTTATGCATGTCCAGTACTAACAAATCTAAATAAGACCAATCTCAACAAACTATCTACATGTTACCACAAAATCGCCAGATTTGCTATCAGCGCTAAATCCCATTCCCACCACTGTCAATCCCTACTTTAACATTGGCTTGAGCTCCCCAACCTATTACGCTTCCACCAAACCAGCCTAGCACACCAAATACTATACTGTCCAGAAAAAAATCCCTGCCCTATCTGGACTACTAAACTTCTATACTTCAAATAGACATTTACGCTCCACCAATAAAGCCCTAATAGAAAACATCCAATGTAGAAGTATCCCTGGAGAATGCCTCTTCGCTAACAAAGTTGCTAACACCTGGAATAGTCTTCCTCTTGACATTAGACTACAAATTAAAACACCCACTTTCAAAAGATTACTGAAAACACACCTTCTCACCAACCGACTGTGCAACTGCAATGCCCCACCTTAACCTCTCACTACACAACAGCAGTACTGCTTTCTTTTGCCACCTATCCTTAGTGACATGCTCACCATTGCTCTTTTCCTCAAATTCCTTGTGAGTACTACTAAATGCTTATTGTAAATATGTAAATGTGTAGTAGTTATACTTATTTTTTTCCATTGTTCCCTTACACTAATCTCAATGTAATCTACTTATGTTTCTCCTGAATTCTAATATCTCCTTTCAGAATTGTTATACCTTGGTAGGATGATGTTAACTGATTCTACATACATAATCTCTGTAACTTGTTACTATTATTTCTAAATGCTGTAACAATTGTACTTGCTGGAAATTATCTCCCCGGACCTCCGCTGAAAATGGACACCAGTTGTCCAGTTGGACACTCCTGGTAAACAAATGTCAAATAAAACAAATAAAATATATTAAGCAGATACCGTCAGGGGTAATAATACCAGCCGCAGAATGGAACGCAGTAAGTAAGAGAGAAGATAGTGGGCCAAGGCAATATAAGATTCCTGCAGAGGTACTTCATTTAGGGAAATTTATGCAGGTTATTGTTGTCTTTCGGCTTTTCCCAGTTAGTGGTTGCCACAGTGGAACTCCGGTCCGCTTATGATTGGCAGTAGATTTTCACGAACGCCGAGGTGCCAGGTCAACGTTCAACCTTTAGCGAAGGCGCGCCCATTTACACATGTCTTTCGAACGCCCACCCAACCACGGGGACGACATGCAGACTCCTCACAGAAGGCACTCCCCGCACTCCAGCCGAGAATCAAACGGGAGAACCCCTTGCTGTGAGGCAACAACGCTACCGCTGCACCACCGTATGTTGCAGAAATAGACACAATCACAGAATTTACTCAGTTCTCAAGCAGAGATAAACTTTGGGAAAGATTAGACAGGTGCTACATATCAAAAGAGCACATGGATAAGATAAAGACATGGATCACACATCCAGTCAGACCATGCACCTATACGTGTAACATTGCAGAAAAGGGAATGTGTGTACACTGAGAATCATTGCCATTTTCCTATGTATTTGTTACCTTTGCATGATTTCACAGAATAGGCAGAACAGACACTAAAGAGTGAATTAAAAAAAATTGATACATGACTGAATTTGACTAGGATAACTTTAAGCTTAATATAAAAACTTAGCTTCATTCAAAGTGAATGAAATATGGGCACAAAGTTACAAAATATACTTAGAGCTTGGTGAAAAAAAATTAAAGGATACTGTACGGAGAGACGAAACAGAAAACAGGGAAATAAATTTAAGGGAAGCAAAATTAGCCACATAATGAATTCAGAACAAGAGTAGTGATAGTTATTTTTTATTTGAATGCCAAAAATAAAAGATTACTTGAGCAAAGACTTGAGCAACAGAAAATAGAAAGACTTGTAGTCAAAATCAGAAATCATTAAAATGGTAAACTCTAAATAGAACCTAACACGATTGTTGTTTTAATGATAAATCACTGCAGTAAGTTATACACACACAACACTGAGGTAGAAGTTAGAACACAAGCTGTGTATAGGTGTTTACAGCAGCTAAGCTTACCTAGAATAAGTGGAGAAGATAAAGATATATTGATAAACCATATTCAGGAGGAGGAAGTCATAGATAATGGCATGCCAAATATCAAGGAAAACACCAGGTATGGATGGTATCCTCACAGATAGCTCAAAAAAAAACAGGAGACAATGTAATCAAGATCCAGAAAGTTCTCAAAAAACCCTTTCCGAAAGAGGATGGGGCACCCCTTTCATGGTCTCCAGCCATTTTGATACTCATACCAAAGAAGTGGCAAGACCCCCTCATATCCAAGGTCATGTTAACCTATATCAGTCATGATTAATAAGGTATTTGCAACCATTTGTAGCAAGGATGTTAAACGTAATTGAGCAAGATTAATATGGTTTCAGCGAGGGAAAACAGACATTTGACAACATAAATAGAAATGTTGTAAACCCACAAGATGCTGTTGGTAAGGAAAAAAATACTCACTTGTGACCCTGGCCATGAAGAAGGCCTTTGCTAGGGTAAGCTGGGAGTTTGTGTCAAAGAGTGCTGGAAATGTTTGGTTTCTCCCAGGGATGGGTGCAGATGATATTCAATGTGTGTGAAGACTCACAAACTACTTTGAAGTTCTGTAAGACGCTCTTGAGGCTTTTTAAGCTTTCAAGAGACACCAGGGAAGGATGCTTGCTCTTTGCCTTACATTTAGAACCCCTAGCAAGAGATATTAAGGCATATGAAATTGCAGGGTTCAGCTGGTGAGAAAGGTATGAAAAAAATTTCCATTTGCAGATAATATAATTTTGTATATAGCAAATCATGAAAATAATTTAAGTCACGTATTTCATAAGCTACAAATATTTAATGGATTGTATGGAAACAAGATTAATCAACATAAAACAAAGTTTCTGGTGATTAATTACATACCAGCACAGGCATTGGTGCAGCAATACCACTACATTTGTGGGTATGAGAAACTAAAATACCTAGGGATTTGGTTAAAAGGAAATGTATTAACCACAGTGAGTGACATGTGGGATGAGACAACCCAAAAAAATAATAATGGGATTTTGACAGTGGAAAATGTTATTTATGGGTGAAAATGTTAAAATACAGGCTATACATGTGTATATAGTTCTATTAACCTAACGAGGGGATTTGGCAAAGAATAATGAGGGAGCTAAAATATTGTTTTGGGGAAGAATAATAAGAAAGAGTACAATGGGAAGAACTGACTTTACAAATCCAAGCAGAGCAACTGACTTTACCTTTAGACTAAGGGGGTTGGGTATGCCAGACATGGAAGCATACTTTAAGCGACACAAGTCAGATTTTTATACTTGACACAAAATAACTTTCAGTAAAGTTGGAAGTCAGTTCTACTCCATTATGGGGCAGTGAGCCCAGAGGAAACAAAGAAAGATGTTTCAGGCATCCTACTAGAGAAAGATACTGACGCATCTGCACAGTGATATTTGAGTGAAACTTACAGGCAGCTCTTTAAATCAAGAAAACTGATAGAGTGAACAAAATGGATAATTTCAATAGGTTGATGGCTAAGTAAGACTACAGTTAGGATAAGGGATGATGTAGCATCCATACTGGGGAATTGAAAACAAAACATCTCAGGTACTGGTAACAGCTGCTCACAAGAGATGTCTTTAACACATGGTCTGAGGTCAAACTGTAATTTTATATGCAAAGCAAAGATTACTTTTCCTATCTGGAACTAACTACTGAACTAAAACAATGTCTGAGGCAGAAGGACATTGAACTCAAAACTGCTTTTGCAGACAGGGTGTTGATAGAACTCGAGGAATAATTTAGTATAATACTGAAACAAGGCTGGGCAGACAAGTTGGTGAAAACTGTGGAACAGGTTGGAAACAAATATCCTTAACTCCTAGATATGCAACTAAAGCAGAGGTCTTCAACTCAAAGTAGCACAAGGGCCGCAAGTAAAACCAAGGATTTTTTGGTGGGCCCCAAGTTCAAGTCATCCACATCCCTTAAGTAGTTTGTCCAAGTATGCATAAGCACTTCACTGACACACAAATTAATTATCCCCCCCCCAGCAACCCCTTCAGTAGCTTGTCCAAGTATGCACAAGCACCAAAATGAAACACTTCCCCTACCGATCTCTTTATCAGTATATCTCTAAGTATGCACAAGCACTACTAAAATGACACAAAATAAATTAATTTGCCCAGCGATCACTTCAGCAGGTTGTCCAAGCATGCACAAGCACTAAAATGAAACACTTCCCCTACCGATCCCGTCATCAGTATGTCTAAGTATGCAAAAGCATTAAAATGGAAAATCTCCCCACTTATTCTTTCAGCAGTATGTTCAGATATGCACAAGCACCAGAAAATCACACATTTAATGAGGAACAGATCAAAAATATGGCTCGAAAATCCAGACAGTGCTGAGGTATGCTTGGCAGCAATGCTGCCCTTTCACCAGCATGCCAAACATGGGTCTGTCTCAACAGTACATACATACCGCTTTGGCACCTTGAAAACAACTACTGCAGTAAAATAAAATAATTATCTCAGAATCACTTCTTACAAACAGCTCAGTCTGTTTTTTTTTTCAATGACTTTTTCTAGCCGCTCCACTTCAGTAACTACAGAAAAATCAACTGATCCAAGAGCACCTAATTCAATGGAGAGATGCAACTGGAGAAGGAGTGTAAAAAGAAAAAACAAAAAAGAAAGAAAACACCTCACTGCAAACTCCAATCGCATCTCCAGTGTATTAGGTGCATTTGATGACAGGATTCATTGTTAGAACAGAACGGAGAATGTACTGCATTACAAAAAAAACAAAAACAACGACCTGATACCAAAGCAAGTATTCGCAGGCCTAAGAAAAGTACTTTGCAGGCCACCAGAACTAAAGCAAGAAGATTCAGAATATTTGCTTGGAAGTGCTAGCACAGGTATTTCTATACTCCTATGAAAATGGCTAAAATGTTCCCAAGCTCTGCAGGGTCTTGCTACCTGACAACACATTTTTTGGGACTGTTCAAGACTGCAACAGTTTTTAGCAGACCTGAATCAGGTAATCGTCTCAATTGCAAGTGTGGAAGTACTTCTTACTAAAGACATTTTATGTTACTTTGGGATAATTTTAAACAGCCCAGGCATATTAAAGCTGTGTTAACTTTGTTGTTAATAGTGACCAAAGAAATAATAACATGAAAATGGAAAGTAAAAGAAGCCACTAAAATTACAGAATTATATTAGATGATGAATGAGATAAAGGCGTTGGAACTCAGATCTTTAAAAAGAGGCATTACAAGTTTACTGCCTAATAAAGGGAATACATGGGATCTATACTGTGAAGAGATCGGGATGGGAAATGACAATGACTTTTAAAAATAAAAGTGATGTCTGCACATACCATCTCCAGAACTTCTCTGCCTCCAGTCCGAATGCCATCTTCTATCGTTCATCTGTTCGCCGAGTGGTTTCTGTTTCAGGTAAGTGCCTCTTTGGAGAATATTGTTATGTTTTTCTTTCTACTGAATTTATTTTTGTGGTTAATGTCATCCAAGAAAGGCAAGTGCCATTGTAGAAGATAAATTCAACACAAAGATAAGAACAATCAGTGTCTTTTCACTTTGTAGTCCACTCATGAATGTAAGGCTTGCACAATTGTCAGGCATTTGTCCCTAAGATGCTCTGCAGTCGTTTTATGCCCTGACCATCTACCTTGAGAATCAGAGACCTAAGTGACTAGCGCTTGCAGTGGAGGGTACAACAGGTCCACCCAGTGAGCCTCAAAGAAGAAGGTAAAAAAGTTTAGGCATGAATTTTTGGCTGCACCTCTGAACCTGGACGTCCCTCTCAAGGTCAGTAAAGGCCTGGAGGTAAGTGTAGTGCCTGGTTCTCTTCCTGAAGTTGGTACTGGTTTGGTAGCTGTTAAGGGAAGTTCCATTAGCACATATGCAGAGGCCTTGCAGACATCTGTTCAGGATGGTAATGGGAACCATGGCTCACTTCTTTGGACATCCGTCATAGTACTTCTCCTGGCTTAGTTGTTGAAGACAGTCTGATGCCTGTGCCAGAACCTAGGCCTACGTCGGCTCATCCTTCCCAGTCTAGGGTTATCCTTCCCTTAAAGAGAAACAGAAACGTGATTCCACTTTTCAGGGTCGTACCCCAGACTGGCAAGCCTTTTCTCAGGGAATTCTTAATGCTTTTCTATCACCAAGACCTTCCAGTGTTCAAACTCCTATTCCAGTTTCTACTCCTACTCCTTTGCCTAGGAGCTGTGCTGTGGAACAGGAGTCCTCTGAGGAAGGAGTTGTTTGATCCTCAGATGAGTCTGTGGCTTATTCAGCTATTGACTCCCCCCTAGGGTTATGCTTCACCTGAAGTTGATTCCAATGGTGGGGACTCCCCTGAGGAAGACATATCCTTTGGAGAAACAATCTCAAGGATAAAAGACTTTTTCAAGTGGGAAAACTCACAAGTTTCAAAAGTGCAGAAGAGGTTCTGTAACCTCTTACAGATGGGCTCCCCTTTTTCAGTTATTCTACCTGTGCTTCCTGCTTTTCAGGATGTTTTCCTTTCTGCATCCAAAAAACAGATTCACAACCTCCAGCCCCAAAAAGGCTGGATAGGTTTTACAAGATCCCTGAGGACAACATATTTTATTTTCAAATGCCTCCCTGCAGATCCTGCTGTGATTTCCATGTCTGCTGATAGACCTTCCAGATTTCTTCCCTCACATAAAGACAGCAAGATAGAGAGGCTAGGTAAAAAAGTCTACACATCCTCTGCTTTGGCATTTAAGGCCATTAACTGTCAGACTCGTATGTCAAAGTATGTTTTGGCCCTGCTTTCTCAGGCTTCACAGCTGTTGAAAGGGCACAGCTTTTCTCTCTCTTCATAGCCTCCTCCCAAGTACCTAGACACTCCATAAAGTGCAGTTATGATGCAGCTGCGGTATCTGCCATATCTGCTTTATCTGTATCTGTCCTTAGAAGATGCTCTTGGCTAAGATTGCAACCTTTGCCTGATGATATCAAGGCAAAATTTATGGATGCACCTCTTGACAATTATGCTCTTTTTGGTGCTAATGCTGCTGGCCTTTTCAAATCCCTTCAAGAAAAAGGGAGAGGGTTACAGGAACTGAATCATATTTCTGTGTCCCCAGTTCCAAAGTATTATAGGAATTATCCTTCCAAACCTCGTTTGAGGAAGAAAACCTGTACCCATCCTCTCCCTCACAAAAAAGGGACATGCAGGCAGAGCTCTTCCAGATCTCAACCAACCTTGGGTCAAAAGCCCCCCCTTTTCTGACAAACCAGGTAGTCTGTGATTACCTGCCCAATCTGTCCAACGTTCCTCTTTCCCAGCACCTTTCTCACTTTCTTCATGGACAAGCATTGCTGCAGACAAATGGGTCCTTTTTATTGTCCAAAACGGGTACTATATGGTTTGAAAATCCATCCCTTCTTTCATTGGCATCCCTCAACCCCCTCCAGATCATCTCCTTCTTTTTCCTCAGTTGCTTCAAGACTCGATCTCACAGAGGACCATTCAGGAAATTCCCCCTCTGCAAAGAGGGTTCTATTGTAGGATGTTTATAGTTCCCAGAAAATATGGTCCATGGAGATCAATTCTAGATCTGTCCCAAATCCGTCTTTTTTTTTTTTTCATGCCCCCACCTTCTGCATGCTCGCTGTCCAGAGTCTGTTCCCTCTTCTGTTTCCTCAGGCCTTTATGGTTTCTCTAGACATGAAGGATGCATATCTTCATATGTCCATTCACCTTCTTTTCAGGAAATTCTTAATGTTTTTCTGTTGCTTCCTCTCATTTTCAGTTTTGTGCTTTGCCCTTTGGTCTCTCCATGTCTCCAAGGGTATTTACAAAGTAATTGGCTCCTGTCATTGACTTTTGCAGACTTCACGGAATTCTCATTTACCCCTTACCTGGATGACCTTGCTTATTCAAGCAAACCATCCAGACAATATGCAACAGAATCTTCAAGCCATTATGTCCCTGCTGCAAAGTTTGGGGTTCATTGTCAACTACACGTCTTTCCTCAACCCTTCTCAGGATCAGGTTTTCTTGGGCTGCAGGATAAGGACAGACCTTATGATGGGTTTTCTTCCTCTGCAAAAAATGCAATCTCTGCTGTCCTATTTCCAGCAGTTGCTTCCTTAACTTCAGTGTCAGCCAGTGAGTTTCTCAGAATGCTAGAGTTCATTCATTTATTTATTTATTTTATTTATTTATTTACATTTGTTGACCGGGAGTGTCCGACTGGACATAGGTCCATCTTCAGCGGATGCCCGGGGAGAAAAGCTCTACAGTTAAAATAGACAATAGTTGCACTGGATTACATAGCGATTAACAATTTGATTAACATAGCAATTAATTACAAACATATTTACAAATGAAGAACATAGTACATCAGTAGACAACTAGAATCTTTATCTGCAAAGCACATAACAGACATTAACAAATGTTACAATAAGAAGTTCCTGCTGTATAATAAGTACTAGGCTTATGAGCATCTGAGCTTGCTATAGTCAAGGTAGTTAGTGGGGTGGAAAGAAAGGTAGTGGTTGGATGGGCTGGGTGATATTAGAGTGGGAGTTGCAAGGGCATAGCCAGCATGTTTTTAGGTGCGCTTTTAGTAAAGTTTTGAAGTGGGTGCATGATGGTACGGAGGAAATTGTGGGTGGGAGGGAGTTCCATAATTTGGCTATGGCGCAAGAGAATAGTGCTTCACCAGCAGAGTTATTGGCTTTAGTGATCTGCGAGTGATTTTTGTTGCTGGATCTTAGTGGTCTCGTGGTGCGATAGGGTTGGAGTAGATTCTGGAGGGATGGGATATTTAGTGGATGGTTTACTAGTTTGTGGGCAAGTGAGAGTTGATATCATTGAAGGAGGTGAGGGAGTTCAAGCCAGCCCAGTTCAGCAAGTAAGAGACAGTGGTGACTATGGTAGGATGCCCCTGTGGCGAATTTGGCGATTTTGTTGTAGTAGGTCTCTAGCTTGTTTAGATCGCATTGCCTTAGGTTGGTATATATTGGGAGGCATAAAGTAGGGTGGAGATAAGCTGGGAATTTGCTATTGAAATCTTTGCTGCTTTGGTAAGAAGTTGCTTATTTCTGTATCACGCTCCTAGTTTTTTGTGGACTTTTTTATGTCAAATTTTAGTTTATTGACTATTTCCACTCCTAGCAATTTGGTGTGTTCTTTTGGGTGTATAGTGGTTGTCTTTTGCTGTGATGTTAAAGTGAGAGTTGTTTTGAGTATGTTTGGTGGGTTGGAAGATGAGTAGTTTAGTTTTGTTTGGGATGAATATTAGTCGGGCATCGGATAACCAAGTTTCAACAGAGGAAAAGGCTTCCTGTGTGACTTTTTGCAGTTTGGGTAGGGACTGGGCTGAGCAGATGATGGTTGAGTCATCTGCGTATTGTATGAGTGTGCCATGTTTGGTGGCAGAGGCTAGATTATTGGTGAAAACAGAGAAGAGTAGGGGTCCAAGGATGGATCCTTGGGGAACCCCTGTGGAGACAGGCAGTTGGGGAGATATGTCATTCTGCCATACAACGGATTGTTGGCGGTCAGACAGGTAACTCTGAAACCAGTTGGTGACTGATTGAGAGAAGGATAGGTTATTGAGGACAGCGATGAGTTGTTTGTGTGAGACCATGTCAAATGCTTTAGATAGGTCTAGGAAAGTAGCAGGAGAGATAGCCATTGTTTCTATGCTGAAGGATACTGTTAGTAAAGGAGAGTAAGGCAGTGGTGGTGCTGTGGTTTGGTCGGAAACCATGCTGAGTATTGGAAAGGAGGTTGTTAGTAAGGAGGTAGTCTGAGACCTGAGAGTGTATGCATCTCTCTAGTATTTTTGAGAGTGGAGAGAGAATAGCTGTGGGGCGGTAACTCGTTAGTTCTGTGGAGGGGCCGCCTTTGTGGAGGGGAATTATATGTGATACTTTCCACAGTGTGGGAATGTAACTTTCTGACAGAGATCGGTTAATCAAGAGCATCAGCTGCGATTTGTAGGTATTCACTTGGGAGGTTGTCTGCTGCTAATTTGGTGGGCTTAAGTTTAGTTAAGAGTTTTTTATGTTGGAGGTAGGTACAGGAGAAAAAGAGAAGGCAGTGGGGAGATTACTAGTTGAAGGTGTGGATTGGAGGGGAGGGGAGTTGTGTTGTTTAGCTAGTGATAGTATGGTTTGTGTGAAGTGTGTGTTGAATGAGGTAGCAATATTTTCGGAGGAGTGAGGGATGTTAGGAGGAGGGGTCCTGACTTTACCTGGGTGGAGGATGGAGTTTATGGAGGACCAGAATTGTTTGGGGCTGTGTTGGGAGGAGTCTAGGGCAGACTGGTAGTATTGGAATTTGTCCTGTTTTATTAGCTTTTTGACTCTATTGTGTAGTTCTAGGAATTTCTGTCTAGTTGAGGGGGGTTTTAGTTTTGCGCCAGTGCTCCCAGGCTTTATCCCTGTTTTTCATTTCTGACTTACTGGTTTTCTGTAGCCATGGGGAGGGTTGTGCTTTAGATCTGGAAAGTCTTATGGGGGCATGGTAATTAAGGATGCTCAGGAAGGTAGCATTAAAAAAATTCAACTGCGTCATCAAGACTGAGGTACTTTAGAGGATGCCAGTTACATTCTTTGAGGGATGAGATGAATGTGAGTGGGTTAAAGTTTAGATGCCTCACTGCTTTCACGCTAGCCTGAAGCATCCTTTATCCAGCTCGGCCGATCCTAAACTCTGTTAAATAGCTAAAAACTGTAGCTTCCTTTAATTCCCCTGCTGCAACAGAAGAGCCCTCTTTTATGTTTCTGTGTAGTAAAACTTCCCCCTTTTAAACTTTTCTAGTAGTTTTTCAGTTTAGGTTGTAGTCAGGCCTAGTTCCCCAAGTAATTAAAGAAGTGAAAGTTTTGTAGGTTTTAAGTTTCAGAGTTGCCTTTTCTGTGTGTGTATATGTCCCTCCTTTGTTAAGGAAGCAGGCATGTTTTAGTGTGTCGTGACGCCTGCTGCCAGTCCAAGTCCCTGGGATTGGGTAGGCCTTTTGTGTGTTGTGCCTAAGTTGTTCAGTGTTAGGCCAGGACTCGTGTGCTGTGGAATGCCTCTTAAAGTGCTGTCCTGCAAGGTCCTTGGAACAAACTGATCCTCAGTGTGTGTAAGAAGGGATTAAGTTTCTCCCTCCAGGACTTAGGCAGAAAACCCTGCTACCTTAAGGAGGAAGCGACTACAGTGTCTAGGAGGGTTTTCTCCTGAAGGGCAGGAAAAGCCGGAAAGAACCATCGCCCCTAAGAACCGATGGCTCAGGCCTCCTGTTCTCCACCCTCGCGTCACAGGGAAACCGTCGGAGCTACTGTCGCCTCTTCGGCTCTGTGAAAGCTCACTTGATCCAGGTGCCGGCCCGCCCCCTCGCCTGATCTCTGTTTCGCCCCGTGCCGGGTTGGAGGCTCCACTTTATCTTCCAGGAGAGCCAGTCCTCTTCTCTACCAGGGGGCCGGGCTCCAGGCGGCTCTGCTCTCGCCCTCAAGCTAAAAGCTCCATCGCCGAGCCTTGGACATTGTCTCCAGCAGCCTCCGATTGAGGGTGGTGGCAGGCTGTTGGAAGTCTCGGGCACTCTTCCAGGCTGTCTGACCACCTCTCCGGAGGCTGGCTACAGCCCTTTTTTGTCTCACATTCTCGGCCCAAATGCCAGAGTGGCCCATTTCCTCCAGTGGCTGCGCAGGCCCCTGTTTTGGCTCGGCTCGATACCACTCCACCGGCTATCCTCGGTCCTCCTTCTCCCGACTGCGACTGCTTTCAGACATGGGATCTTGGAGAGCTCCGCCATCCCTTCTGCCCCGGGCCTAGTCTCCTCCTCGACCCTCTCCCTCACCGAAGCCTCCTCAGCCTCGGCCCCCTGTCTCCCCGTGTTGCTATCTGCCTCGTGCCTTCTCCCACCGGAGCTCGGGGCTCCCTCTCTTCTGTGGCGGTGTGTGCAGGTCTCCCGGGGCTCTCTCCTTGAGAGACTGAGCCTCCTCCTTTGACTCTCTTGCCTGGTCAACGGCCCATCAGGAGCCACCCAGGTCTCTTCTGAGAGATGGGCCTCTTCCTGTCCTCTCTTGGTCTATCCCAGGCCCTCCTCATCAGCTCCCCAGGCTGTGCCTCAGCATTCTCCTCCCTTAGGCCCCCCGATCCATCAGGTGAAGGTTTCCCCTCCACGTCTCTCCCAGGTTTCAGGTTTCCTCCTGACAGCCTTACAAAGAGGACCTGGGAAGATGAGGGGAATTCAAACCCCTCCTACTCCATCCTCTGAGGATGTCTATGAGTCGGAGGGTTCCCCACTCCCTCCCCCTCCCAGGAATTGGCCCACCATTGACACTCCGGTGATGAGTCGGGGCTACCTGGAGTCCCTTGGAATTCCTCCCGACACCCCTCGGGGACTCGGAGGCTTTGTCATGCACCCTCCGACCTCCAGGCGTATGCCCCACCAGGTTGTGCATTCCCCTGAGGATGCAGGACCATCCATGGAGCTGCTGGATCCCGCCTGAGACCCCTGGCATCCTCACGCCCTCTCCGTGGATGCTACTCCGGTGGCGGCGGGTGTCTGTGTGGAAGGTGCGATTCTTTTCAAAAGACCCATCCTCCCCCACCAAATTCCCTCCACCATGGACAGGGGTGGAAAGCGGATGATTTCTTCACCATGGACAGGCATATGGTCAGCATCCTTCTTCAGTGGCAATTTCCACCAGGCTTCAAATGCTACTATTCTTCAGGTCACCAGACCTAGTCATTCGAGCTTCACCTGCTTCTGGGGAAAGATTCCAGATGCTTCAGTTCCTGCAGGAAAGGACTGCTTCTCAGCTCCATATCCTGAATATGCATCTGAGCCTCCCAAGGGAGCAGACCAGATGCACATCCTTCATTGATACCCCTACGCCTGGATGCGGCTGTATCTTAGACGCGGACCCGGGACAGGCCCTCACCACTTATCCTTCCCTTTAAGGCGCCCTTTTCTGCATGCTCTTTGGATACCCGGCTTTGATGTGAACAAGACGAGGAAACTCAGAAGATGCCGTTGCGACGGTAAAATCCACTCCAGTTGCTGGAGTTCAGTTTTCCACTGAAGAGGGAGATATCCCAAACCTCTCTGGGGGCCCAAGGAGTTCCACCGGAAGGCGCGGGGAGCTTTTAACCCCTAGAACAAGGGGGTAACACTCTAGAAGGCCTAGGGGCACACACGCCTTAGAGCCCAGCCCACAAGGCAGCCTCTCAGTGGTTCGGCCTCCTTTAATACCTTCCCAGAGAAGCCCTTCACGTCCCCAGAGCCAGGTAAGGGAAGTCCACCGCTGGAAACTGTTGTGGCCATCCCTCCCCTGTCACCCCAGAAGCGGGTACACCCGACAGTCCCAGTAGCCCCCTATCCCCTTCGAAGTGGCTCCCCCAACTCTGCAAACTCCTTCCAAACAAATCATTCGAGCAAGGATTTGGCAAAACAGGAGGTTTTCATATCCTGCCACGAAAGAAAGATCCAAACAGTGCCCCAGAAAAAAAGAGACACCCAAAAGACCCCGGCAGACCAAGTAGGAAGAGCAGACCAGACAAGATACTATGACCAAGTAAAGACTAAACAGTGGAGGAAAAAAGGCAAGATTCCCACCAAGGCAGACCTGTTGGTCTCCAAGATTTCTGGAAAAAGGCAAGATTCGCCATGGTCGATAGACCTTCGGGAGACCTTCAGCATGCTCAGGATTCCTTTCTGCTGCCGGAGATCTCCAGAAGATTTCGGGCTGGGAGAGGATCATCATGCTACCTTCAGAGCACTGCCCTTTGGCAGACTTCCAGGCCCCCCCACACTTCACTCAAATGCATGGGCGTGGTTCAGCCCTCACCTGAGACGCCGATGCACCCAGTGGGTCCCTTATTTGGACCCTTTGGCTGAGTTGGCCAGTCTCCCCTTCAGCTTCTTCGTCCACCCTCCGTCCCTACATTAGCTAAACTGACTGGCTCCTCTCCATAATTTCGAAAATCCTTTCTCAAAATCCAATCTATCCTTATTTAATAGGCTAGAGCTGGAGATCCAGAAAAATGTTAAGCCAGACTAACAAATCAAAGGATTCAAATAGCCAGACTAACAAATCAAAAGTTCAAGCAAAGCAACAAGGTCAAAAGCCAGGTTTGTCTTGAAGGTTCTAGGCCCAATGGCTGCAGCCATTGTTCTTACACACTAGCTCCAGGTCATCTGCCTCCTGCAGTGATGGTTCACGACCTAATGTCGTGGATACTTCCATCTGCCCATGAGAGACTTCCGCGTCTGAGTGACACAGTGTGTTGCTCAGGACCATGGTATCTTCCCTTCTCCCATCCTTCTTATCATTCATCTTCTCCTCCTTGATCTACAGTCACAGCGGATGCCTCTCAGATCGGGATCTCTCTCGGATGCCTCTTACTGCTAGGGGAGGGTCCCCGGACCACAAGAACGTCACCTGCACATAAATCTCCTTAAGATGAGGGGGGTGGAGAGCACGCCAGAGAACAGGCAGTGCTTTTTAACTTTCATTTCTTCCCACAGGGACTATTGCAGAACAGACGACAACATGCAGGGGTCCAACACATCCAACAACAGGGCGGAACCACACAGACTCCCTCTTTATGTCGAGAAGCTCTCAGACTCTGGCAATGGGGGCTTATCTCTTCTGTTTCTGATAGCAACGCAACATCCCTCATGTAGAAGTCCACAGTATTGGCGGACAGGCTACAGATCTATTCCCTGATTCCTCACTAGGTCTCAATCAGTCTGTAGTCAATCATTTTTTTCAAGATCAGATTTTTTCTGAGTGGGGCACCTTTGTTTTCAATTTCAACTCAGCCTCATCACACCAGATTACTTATTTTATTTCTTCCAGCCCACCCCTCTTCTTGACTTCTAATCCAGGATCCCACTATTGGCTTCATATGCTTCTCTTCCCTTTCCTCTCCATTGATTCGTCATTCAGAAAGCCACCGCTTGAGGTTTTGATTGATCTGATTCATCCTCATCCATTGTCACCACAAATTTTTCCGCCTGCCTCTCTCTCATTCGACCCCAAGGGCCCTGGTAACTGGCATCTGGACCTTCTTTGATCCACTTGATCCATCAGGTCACTCAACCCAGTCATTCATTCTTCCCCTCTCACTTCGCTTGGTTGCTCCCTTCCTCTTCCCAGCCAGGCTACCAATGATTTCTTCTCTCAGTCAGATTTTTTAGTGGCCCTTCTTAAAGTTATCCACTAGAACTTTTTATAGCAAGTGGTGGGCTTTTTATTTTTTCAATTGGCACCTAGAAAGAAATATTGGATCCTCCTTCATGGACATTCTGTTTTATTTTCTGAGGCGTTTTGGTTTTTCATCGCAGTCATCCATCAGCAGTCAAAGTACAAATCAAATGGCTGCTATTGCTGTTGGGACAAAGGACAATAAATATCATGTCATGGTGTTATGCAGCCTTTTGAATAGTTTTTCTTTTATTTTCGCCTCCTAAACATCCCTCCTCCCCCTCTCCCGACCGGAACTTACAATCTGTTGGCATCCTTGGCATCCCTTCTCCTTTCAACCGCCGGTTCTTTTAAAGTTGTTTCTTTGGAGTTCATATTTTTGTTGGCTGTTACTTCTGCAAGAAGAGTTTCAAGAATTCAGGCCCTCTGTATTCCCTCCTTATTCTGTCGTTCTTAAGGATAGGTTTCTGATAGAACCTTCCTTTCCTTTCTTCTTCCCCTTCCTGCCTTCCCAAGGCTATCTCCAGCCAATATTAATCTATCTATCTATCTACCAGTTTTTTCTCCTAACTATGAAGACAGAGCTGAACAGAAGCTTCATTTTTTCGCTGTCTCAGGGCTCAGGTACTACACAGGGACTAAACAAACAAGAAAAAAATCACCAATTGTTTGTTCTCTATGCAGGAAGCGTTTGGTCTTCCAGTATCTAAAGTGACCTTTATCTAGATATTTGACTCCACCACCATTTATGTGTACTACTCTCAACAAACAACTATCTTCTAAGCCAAAAAAAAAGCTTCAACGAGTCTATCCACTTCTGTAGCCTTTCAGGATAGACTTCCCTTTTGACTATTTATTTGTGCAGCTACTTGGGCCCCACGCCTCATTTTTTGTGTCTCCATTACAAGCTGGATTTGGCCTCAGAGATAGGGCCAGTTTTGGTTCCACTGTTCTCAAGAGTTCGTTCCATTTGGCCTGGACAGACTCTGAGAGTTCCTATTAGATTGCTTTCTTGGGAGGTTGTTATGAGGACTTTTTTGAACTGGTTCCTAATTATAATAGGATAAGTCTTTAGCAGGGTTAGTTAGCTGCCAAACGAGAGATCTGGTAGTTCCGCTTTGCATCATGGGATATAGGGTTGCCTCGAGCTGGTAAAGTGACTAACATGGAACGTTATGGTAGGTACATAACTTCTAATTTTTTACGTATTTGACGGTAGATGACAGGTTTAGCTTGGTATAGGTATTTTTTGAGTAGGAATGTTGGGGAGTGATCACTGAGGCTATCTGATAAGCAGCCTGTTATATATGACTGGGGGCTCTTACTGACTAGTATCCAGTCCAGGATAGTGTGCTTGCTGGAGTTTTTATTTATCCTGGTTGGCGACTGGACTAGCTGGGTGAAGCCATGAAGGTTTACATGATGGGTTGGATGGTTGCCAGAACAGGATTGCCAGTCAATATTGAAATCACCTAAAATTATAGTTTCTTGGGGGAGATGGTGGGTAGACCAGCTGAGGAGGTTTTCTAGTGGAGGGATGTTTTCGCCAGGTGGGAAGTAGCATCCAATTATGTTGATGGTTTTGTTTTGGTTTATTTTGAGGTTGGTATATATTATTTCTTCATTGCCTATTTGTGGAGCTGATGATTTTAAGATCTGGATGTTTAGATGCTGTTTAAATATTGTAGCTACACCGCCTCCTTTCTTGTTTAGCCAGTCTACTCTTAGTATGCCGTAACCGGTAGGGAGTATTTGCTCACTGGTAATGTGAGGTTTTAGCCATGTTTCTGTCAGGATGATTATATCTGGGGAGTACAAGTCTGTGGTGGCATGGAGTTCATGGACTTTGTTGGATATACTTCTAATATTTAGGCTTAGTAGAAGGAAGTCACTTGGCTTTCTATTGGCTGTGATATGGGAGAATTTGTGGATGTTCATCGTGCATACAGCTGCAGTCATAACAGATGGGTTATCCTGCCATCAGGCGGGTCCTTGGTCGGCCGAATTCCAAAGTCTAGGTCCAGCGTCGGTTGTCGTCGCTTCTTCCCTGACGTCAGTGCGGCAGGGGTATAAAAGAGGCAGCCGACGCCATTTTCTCCAGTCTTTCTTGCCGCGCGGTGCCCGAAGCAGAAGCAGTTCGCAAGTGCTGGTCGGCCAGCTCCTGAGATTTACGAAAGTATTTCAGCCGAAGTCTTCTTGAAAGCTAAGTACCCCGTTGGGGAAACTTTTCTTGCCTCAGACCGATGTCAGACAAAGTTAATAATTGCATTTCATGTGGGAAGCAAATACCGCATAAGGATTTCCACTCTTACTGTATACCTTGCTTAGGCCCAGACCACGACATCTCGGCCTGACGTTTTTGTGCTAGATTCAACAAGCGCACTATTAAGCGTCGGGCGGAGTTCGCCCTTCACTTTTTTGGCAAAAAATTTAATTGTATTATGTCGTCGGATACGCCAACTCCAGTTTTGAGCAAAAAATGCAAAGATAAGGACCGACATACGAGGTCCGCATCTCCTACTGAAACCACGCTAAGGCCGACTACCGGTTCTCCAGTACTCAGCGAGGCACCTACGCAGTCCCTGAGTACCGATGACAATGCATTACCGGTGTCTTTAGTACCCGAGGTCGCAGGCTCCTCGGTCCCCATTCCTACTACAGATACAGATTCCTGGCGGGGAAACTCAGAATTTAGACAGGCCTGCCATTTCTCAAGAGGTCTTCAGGCCTTCCTCCTTCTCTATTAAAGCCTTCACTAAATCTAAAGCAGCCATGAAAACCAAAAAACAGGTTCCTCAGACCCCCTCTCAAGGCACCATGCCTAAAAAACAGATGCTTAAAATGGCTGAGGATTTGATTACTCTTATCAAGGGTTCTCAACCCCCCCTCTGACAAAAGGCCCAGATTAGAGGAAGACTACCCTTCCTCAGATCAAGCTTCTATTACCTCAGAACTATCTGAGGACCAGGATTATGCCTATTCTCCATTCGAAGACTCTGATGCAGAGGAGTCTATTCCCGGTCTCCCTGAGGACTTCTCTTTTGGGGAAACCCTGCATACATTGAGGGAACACTTTCACTGGGAAGGCCAGGATTACTCAAATTCCAAGAAAAGGCTCAGGGAATTTCTTCTGCTCCCCCAGCATAGGCCTCTGGCTATCCCTCCTGTTTTAGATATATTGGATGATGTGTACACAGAAGCCAGCCTTAATCCAGATTCTTTGCCTCCAGCTCCTGTTAAACCAGACAGGTATTACCGGGTTCCTGATTCTCACCAGTTCCTATATAAAAGCCATACTGCTGACCCAGAAACAATTTCACAGGGTCCCAAGGGAATTAAGGCCTCTACTGCTAAAAACTCATTACCTTCAGAGAGAGATTCCAGAGCTTTAGAAAGGTGGGGGAAAAAGGTGTACACCTCGGCCACTTTAACCATGAGGGCATTAAGCTGTCAGTTCCATATGTTAAAGTATCAACAGTTTTTGATATCTCAGCTGAAAAGCAAGATGACACAACCAGAACAACCAGATTTAAAAGAGTTGCAGGATTTGTTGCATGGTGCAGAGCAAGTGGGTAAACATACCTTGCAGTGTGGTTTTGATGCTTTAGAGGCCTCATGTAGAGCTGCTGTTACGGGTCTGTTATCGTAGGCATGCTTGGCTCAAAGAGCAAACCTTACCAGATCATGTCAAAGCTAAATTATTAGATGCACCTCTTCAAAAAGATGTATTGTTTGGTGTTAAAGCTGAGGAGGTGCTAAAGAAAATGGAGGAAAAAGCGAAATCAATGCAAACAGTGAAAGATTTCCTGCAGGTACAGCCTCCACGTTTCAGCAGAAACTGGCCTTCAAAAAAGTGGTCCTTTCCAGCCACGGACAGACCTCAAAGGGGCAGATACAGGCATCCAAGGGGTAGAGGGCAACCTCAGGGATCTTTCAGAGCCAGACAGTGGCAAGCACCAACCCCAAGAGGTGGAGAAGATAGATCACAGTCTTTTAGAAAACAGACACAATGACTTCCCCTACACCTGCCAAGCAAAGCTTTAATGGCAGCACCTTTGGGTGGAAAACTGACATTATTCTCAAACAATTGGCATATTGTTACAAAAGACAAATGGATTCTGGACATTATAGACAGAGGCTACAGGTTCCACTTTCACACCCTTCCAAAAATAAGAGGCATGCCAAACCTGCCACAAAATCAAAGGGCAGAGGCACAATAACAAATTTCAGCTCTCATGGACATGAAAGCAATCCAAGAGGTACCTGCAAAAGAACAAGGTCAAGGGTTTTATTCCAGACTATTCCTGGTACCAAGGAAAGACAAAGATTGGAGACCTATCTTAGACCTATCCATCCTAAACACATATCTACAGGTGCCAAAATTCAAGATGCTCACATTACAGCCACTTCTTCCCATGCTGGGCAAGGAGTCTTGGCTGGTAACATTGGACCTCAAGGAGGCATACCTGCATGTCCCTATCAGACAAGATTGCAGAAGATACCTCAAATTTCTTGCAGGTTCAACCCATTACCAATTCTCTGCATTGCCCTTTGGCTTATCTACTGTGCCCAGAGTGTTTACGAAATGCCTGGCATCAGTAATCGCCTTCTGCAGACTACAAGGGATACAAATCTACCCATATCTGGATGACTGCCTGATCCAAGCGGACAGCAATGGCATACTACTGCAGCACCTGGCATTTGTAATAAAACTGTTGAACTACCTGGGATACACAGTCAGCA
Source organism: Protopterus annectens (assembly GCF_019279795.1). Lineage (NCBI taxonomy): Eukaryota > Metazoa > Chordata > Ceratodontiformes > Protopteridae > Protopterus > Protopterus annectens. The sequence continues at coordinate 347,980,125 of NC_056750.1, forward strand.
AAAATAAATCAAAACTAATACCCTCTCAACAAATAATTTTCCTGGGTCCCAGCTTGGATACAACCACCCAGATGGCCTACCTCATGCCAGACAAGCAAGGGCAACTGTCTCAATACTTCAGAAAAATGGCAACTTACACCAGGCTAACTGCAAGGAAAGTCCTGCAGGCTCTGGGATTCATGGCATCTTGCATCCTACTAATCCTGTGTGCAAGGCTGCATATGAGGAAACTTCAATGGTACCTAAAAAACTTATGGTCTCAACACAGCCACAGCTTGGAAGCAATTATACCACTCATTCCATACCTTCAAAAGGAATTTATGTGGTGGGCTCAAGCTTGCCAAAGAAACACAGGTCTCCCTTTCTGTGTACCTCAAGCAACTCAAATCATCACAACAGACGCCTCAGATTATGCCTGGGGAGCACACATGACAGATCAGTGCATTCAGGGAAAATGGACCCGAAAAGAAAAGCACCTTCACATCAACCAAAAGGAAATGCTAGCCGTGCAAAAGGCTATTATGACCTTCAAAGACCTACTGCCTCCAGGCCAGCTATTGATAAGGACAGACAACACCACAGTGATGTGGTACATAAACAAACAGGGGGGAACTCATTCATACCCCTGTGCAGGCAAGCCATGACCCTATGGAACACAGCACTGGAATTGCAAATTCAACTACTGGCACAATTCCTGCCAGGGAAGGAAAACACACTGGCAGACAACCTAAGCAGAAATATGACAGATCCACACAAATGGAAGTTGCATCCTCAAGTTTTCACAAAGATAACTCAGGCATGGGGTCAACCAGACATAGATCTCTTTGCTACCCACAGAAATTGCCAGTTGAAAAAATTTTGTTCAAGGACCTATCATCCACAGGCCTGGAAAGTGGACGCACTTTCCTTCAATTGGGCAACATTGACAGTCTATGCCTTCCCGCCTCTTCCTCTGCTGCCCAAAGTTCTATTAAAAGCCAGAGCAGAGAGGCCGAAAATGATTCTCATTGCTCCAGACTGGCCAAGACAACACTGGTATCCGCTCCTGAAGAGCCTGACACATTCCCCACCATGGACCCTACCTCTAGTCCCTCTTCTGTTGTCCCAGCACAACTACAAAACTCTTCACAGCCATCTCAAAACTCTAAATCTAGCTGCATGGAGAATTCCTTGATTTCCCAACAGTTTCTCCTCTCCAAGGAGGTGCAGGACGTCATCTTGGAGGCCAGAAGACCTTCTACTAGAAAGGCCTACTCCGCCAAATGGAAACGATTTTGTGCCTGGAATCAAGAAAAGGGACAGAATCCTTGGGTAATAAATATACCTCACATTTTACAATACCTAGCTGAGATGTTAAACAATGGACTTTCCTTCTCCTCCATCAAGATCCACGCTTCAGCCATTTCTGCACAATACAACACAGATCCTCCTTTATTCTCTCATCCTCTCTTAAGGCAGTTCCTCAGAGGGGCAAAGAATATAAAACCCCCAAGGAAACCACCAGTTCCTGCTTGGGACCTCAAATTCGTATTGGAAAAGCTGACCCTTCTCCCTTCAAGCCAGCTTCTTCAACAGAGTTACAGTACTTGTCATGGAAAACAGCCTTTCTTCTGGCTATCACCTCAGCATGCAGGGTTTCAGAGCTACAGGCCCTCATGGCTGTGCAGCCATTCATCATTTTCCATCAGGACAGAGTTTCCTTACGAACCAAGCCTACCTTTATGCCAAAGGTAGTATACAGTGTAGCTTTGAATCAGACTATCCACTTACCTACCTTTTATCCTAATCCACAAAACAAAGGAGAAAAACTATTACATTCCTTGGACATTCACAGGCAACTTCGTTACTATTTGGACAGAACAAAGCCATTCAGAAAATCTGAGCAACTCTTTGTGTCCTATGCTGCAGGTGCTCAAGGAAAGGCTATTTCCAAACAGACAATTTCAAAATGGATAGCCCACTGCATACGCTTTTGTTACTCATTTCATGGAAAAACTGTGCCTGCATGCATCAGATCCCACTCCACCAGAGCCACAGCTACCTCTGCAGCCTTCCTCAGGGGGGTCCCTACCAAGGACATTTTGGAAGCAGCCACCTGGAGTTCAGTGCACACTTTCTCCAAGCACTATCACCTCCCACTATACTCAAAATCTAGAGCGGGCTTTGCCACAGCAGTCCTGCAGGGCATCCTAGCTCCTCCTAGTTCCACTTAGTGCCTACCACCCTTACTTAGCTTTGGGATTCTACCCATCTGTTATGACTGCAGCTGTATGCATGATGAACATAGTACAGTTTTGTACCTACCATAAATGTAGATGTTCGAGTGCTCATACAGCTGCAGTCCAGGTTTCCCTCCCTCCATCCCCTCTTAGGACAGGCTTATGACAAACACTTTTCATATAACATTTTGGGGTATTCTTTTATGGTGTATTTGCTTGCAACTACTGTTTTTGATTTATCAACATTGCATCTTTGCATAACATTATGTTTGCCTTCCTTCTGGGGGCACCTGACATCTGGGGCAAGAAAAACTGAAGAAAATGGCGTCGGCTGCCTCTTTTATACCCCTGCCGCACTGACGTCAGGGAAGAAGCGACGACAACCGACGCCGGACCTAGACTTTGGAATTCGGCCGACCAAGGACCCGCCTGACAGCAGGATAACCCATCTGTTATGACTGCAGCTGTATGAGCACTCGAACATCTACATTTATGGTAGGTACAAAACTGTACTTTTCTAGTCTGATTATGAGGATTGGGGTTGGAGATGGTAGGGCCAGGGTTGGGGTGGATGTCTCCACTTAGGGCTAGTTTTGATATGCATGAGGTTATTAGTTTTCTCAGTTTTTGAATGTGTTTGTTTATTAGGGAAACTTTATAATTGTGCTCTGTGGGTAATAGGTATGGTGGGAGGGTTACTATGTTAAGTTGTAGGGATCCTTTATGTTTGAGTAATATAGTTGATAGAATATGTGGGGGGTGCATAGGGATGGTTCTTGAGTTGGTGGGAGGGGAGCTGAGTGAGGGTGAGGCATGAGTGGTGGTGTGAGTAGTAGTACAGTGGTAGTGGTTGAGTGGGGGAATGATGGAGCTTTGTTAGGATGTAAGATATGCAAGGAGAGTGCATGCAGTGAGCATAGGTATGGTATGCTTGTACATGTTAGTTGAGGAGGTGTGATAGTAGTGGGAAGATGGAGATGGTAGTGTTGGGTTAGCGCTGTGGTTGGCTATTGGAAAGATGGGAGGGGTTTGTGAGTGTAATAAAGGTAGGACCACTGGGGGCGGGAGGAAATAGGGGGCAGGGTGGGGAGCGAAGTGGGTAGAGACCCTGTTAGTAGCTCTTATGAGGGGTCTGGAAACAATCAGTTAACAGAGTAAACTGATAAATGAACATATGATAGTGACAAAGGGTGGTTGTAGTTTTAAAAATGGTGCCTGCCACAGGTAATATTTATTAACTTTGGGATTGGCTTAAGGTAATAAACAGGGAGGGGGAGAACAAGGGTGTGAGCAGGCAGTTCTTTTGTACTGCTACTAATGAGCCAAAGCAAAGACAAGTTTGTGTTTAAGAAACAATCAGAATTGACCAAGGACTGCTCTGAAACTGTAAGTCATTTCTTAATCATTTCTCAGGTGGAAAAACAGGATAACCTTGTATCAGTAGGCTACTGAGGTCTCAGTTTAAATTAACAAACACACAGTATTGATCAGTTATGGATACTATTTGCTAACAGAAGGGAATAAGAGAGAAAGTGGAAGATGAGTGTGTGTGTGTGTGTGGGGGGGGGGCTGCTTACAAGCCAAAGCAGAGTGCTCTCCAGAGGAAAATGTATATTGGCTCAAACAGGTAGACACATACTCAAAGTTAACTTTAGCTGTTTGCAGACAGTTCAGACCCGGACTGCGCTTTTCTTATAAAAATGATAAAGGTGGTACCGCAGTTGAATACTTAAGAGTGGTGTTAGGTTCAAAGTTAACTTTAGCTGTTTGCAGACAGTTCAGACCCGGACTGCACTTTTCTTATAAGAATGATAAAGGTGGTACCGCAGTTGAATACTTAAGAGTGGTGTTAGGTTCAAGTTTAACTTAGCTGCTTGCAGACGGTTCAGACCCGGACTGCACTTTTCTTATAAGAATGATAAAGGTGGTACCGCAGTTGAATACTTAAGAGTGGTGTTAGGTTGGAGAGTCACTGAGCTCCTCATGGACCCTGTAGCAGAGTGGATTGTAGGTTTCATAGCATCTGTTATCCCCATGTTACCTTTAGCCAGACTTCACATGTGAAAATTCCAATGATATGCCAACATACTTGTCCTCTGGAGTTTGTTCTTCCTGTTCTCCCTTGTCTGAAGAAAGAGTTACAGTGGTGGATTCAACAAACATCTCTGAATTCAGGTCTTCCTCTACATGCCCTGCATCCTGTGCAGGAGCTGTTTACAGATGCTTCAGACATGGGGTGAGTATCAACACTGGGAAACTTAAAAGTTCAAGGGCTTTGGTCTCCTTCCATAAAGAAACAATGTATCAGCATGAAAGAGGTGAGGGCTTTGATTCTTGCTGTCCAAGCTTTCTATTCATCTCTCTGTCCAAGTCCCCTGAAACTGTTCACAGACAACACCACAGTCCTTTGGTATGTGAACAAGCAGGGGGGCACAAGGTCAACCCTTCTCTGCATGCTCGTCCTTCAGGCCTGGTAGATTGCTTCTTTAGCAAAGGTCAGATTACTAGCTGCTTATGCTCCTTCAGCTCAAAATGTTCTGGCAGGCACTCTAAGCAGCTCCATGACACAAGCCCACAAATGGATGCTTCACAGGGATGTGTTTCTGGATATTCTCCACCGGTGGGCTACTCCTCAAGTAGATCTCTTTGCCTCCCCTTGAACAGTCAACTTCCAAAATTTTGTGCCAGAATCCCAGATCCTCTGGTATGGAAGGTAGATCTAGCATTCTCATGAAAGGGAATGTTTCTTTATGCATTCCCCCCTTCAAACTCATTCAGAAAGTTCTGCTGAAAATTCAGCAGAACACACCAAAAATCTTGTTGGTGACCCCCTTTTAGCCAAGACATTACTGGTTCTTTCGTCTTCTGCAACTAGCCAAGGGCAGTCATCACAAGTTACCTCACAGGGTAGTCTTCTCACATAAGACAAGGGATCTCTTATCCATCCACATTTAACCAACTCTGAGCCTGACTCTGTGGATGATATGCTTCTGATCTGTTTCTGACACGTTTTTTTTTTTTTTTCTGAGGAAGTGCTTCTAGTCCTGCAGGAGGCAAGGAAATCCAATACTTTGGAGATCCTTCTTGTCCAAATGGAAGACGTTCTCCAGCTGGTGTGTGAAGAAAAGACTAGATACATTTTCATTGGACATTCCCCTAGTACTTTCTTATTTGTGTGAGCTGTTTAAGGCTGGATTGGCTTTCTCTTCTTTTAAAGCCCACTTATCAGCCATTTCTGCATGTCTGTGTCTATCTCCTCCTTTAGCTTCTAGGCTACAAATTAAGCTCTTTCTTAAAGGCATCCTTCACATCAGACTTCCCAGGAAACTTATTCCCCCTCCCTGTGATTTGAATTTTGTACTGGAAAAGCTTACTCAGGCTCCTTGTGAGCCTGCAGTTTCAGCTTCTTTGAAATTTTGCACATAGAAGACTATTCTTCTGGTAGCAGTCACCTCTGCTAGGAGAGTTTCTGAACTTCAAGCCTTAATGGCCTCCCATCCTTTTCTTGTCTTCCACAAGGATAGGGTTTCACTCTGTACTAACCCCTCTTTCATGCCTAAAGTGGTTAATGGCTTGTCCCTTAACCAATCTATTCATCTACCTGGCTTTTTTTCCTTTCCGTCAATTCTAGTGAAAGGTTGCTACATACCTTGGATGTACATAGACAACTCAGATTTCATCTAGACAAAACCAGGTTCATTAGGACATCACATCAAAGCAATTGCTTGTCTCCTTTCGTTCCAGGACACTGGGAAAACCTGTTTCTAAACAAACTATTTCCACTTGGATATCTAAGGCCATTTTCTTCTGCTGTGTGTTCCATGGACAGACACACTCTTCCTCAGTAAAAGCTCATTTCACTAGGGCAGTAGCTTCCTCTGGGGTCTTTGTCAAGGTCTAGACACTGCCTCTCTTCTGGAAGCAGCTATATGGTCTTCTGTCCACACCTTCACCAAACATTACAAGCTAGATACTTTCTCCAGATCCAGAGCAGGTTTTGCCAGGACAATTCTGCATGGTTTCATGGAGACTTCAACTGCTCCAATCTCCCTTTCCCTTTCATGAGCTTTGGTACCCTCCCTCATGTAGTGAATACTGCAACAGAGGATAGAAAGACATAGAATAGTTGTGCAAAATCTTACCATAACCATAGATGTCCTTCTCTTCCATGTTGCAGTATTGTATCCCACCCTCCTTCCCGCTTGATTCATGCTTTTATTAAGAGGATGTTTTGTTTTTACCTCTTGTCCTTGGGATGGTGTTCTGACTGGGGCATTCAGCTGCTATCCTGTGTGCAGTTTTGCACGTACCTTGCAGTAGTTTAAGTCTCTGGTATACTGGACGGATGTTCGGGTTGCCTAGGCAGCGAATCCTGCAACATGGAAGAGAAGGACATCTATGGTTATGGTAAGATTTTACACAACTATTCTTTATCAATCCATCTAAATAAGTCCTGGTGTTTCTTTCCCATATTTCCTTCTGATTCATTTCTACCATATTTTAAACGTTATTTTCATTTCTTCCCACTAACTATCCCTTCTGAAGATGATGCATCTGTCTTCATTAATAACTTTCATATCATTTACATTATCCATTCTTAAATTTCTCTCTTTTCAGTAGATAAATAGGGAAGCACCACTCTCTTATTTTTACTTATTACCGTGCCTCTTTCTTCTTTTTTTTTTTTTTTTGGTGCTTGATCTGTTTCAAAGCTTTCAATTAAATATACATGTTCCTGTGAAATATTGTTTTTATCAAGTCCAGCCCAAGGTATTATACCTTGGGGTACAATGTGGACATTCTGTCCAAATTCCTGTTTCTAAATTCATATCTCTGTACAAGATATTCTATATATCACTAGAGAAATCTACCCTATTTTGGTTATATTTTCCTTTCTATGTCACCCTGATACAACCTCATTATTGCAAGTCAGGTTTCAGTCCTCCACCCATAAATAATATTCCCTTCTGAAAACTTATTATTTTTCACAAAATTTCTTAAGCTCCTTAATAGTAGTTTTAGATGGAATTAATAAGTACATGCTAGTGTAATCCTCCTCCCTTAACAGTAACTCCTAACTTCTGTAAATCTACCAGTATTATCTTTTTTCCCCCTCTTCTAACACTTTTGCAGACCCTGTAGCAATCAGTATTGTTACTTCCCTTATCTAATATCCATGAAATTCTGCTGAATTTCCATCCTGAAATCCTTTCTTTGCCAAGGTTGCATGTTCTGTTCTATCAAGACGTGTCTCCTGTAACATGGCAATTTGTACCCTACACATCTTACTATAATTCAGTAATCTTTGCTGTTTTTCTATACCTGTAAAGACATTTACATCCCATGTTAATATTGGCAGAGTATTCTAATAAAATGTGATTACTCCCACCTATTATACATTTTTGTGAACATTTTCAATGTTTCTTCTCATCCCCATTTGAACTAATATAACATTTTCAAGACTTTTTCAACTGATTAAAAAACTCAAACAAAAATAATACACACACACACACAAACAAAACTATGTACAATGTCTATGAATTAATTGACAGATGCGCACTCCCAGGCATTACTTATTCTAAAATTAAGGTTACCCAAGCTGAAGCACATTAGGGGTCGTGTTCCTGTGTACACAGATTGCTTCCTGTTCTTTTCTCCTCTCTATCCCCTACCAGATGTGAAAAATAGCTTGATTGCTTTCAGTAAACACTAATTTTTTAGCCCTAAAAAAGTGAACTGGCTATAAATTAGATTATGCACTGTTATATTAAATGCATTAAAATACTAAAGTTGCTTGAGAGGTAACTGCTTGTTTAACTTATTTACTTTTCACAGTTTCAACCATCATTTAATTTTTACTGAACTGCTTATCATTGTCTGTCTTTAAATGTTAATTACACCGTATTTTTATTGATTCACTCCAAACACTAATTATGTTCCTTGTAAATGTCAGTCAGAACACACTACTCAGAACTTTCCTCATTAATTGCTTTTACTTTTACCTGCAGATGCATCATCTCATCTGAAAGTATTTGCTAATGGAAAAAATAACAGCTAGTGGTTGTGCATATGTAAAAGAAGACCCTTGTACAGTTCATTCAGAATACACTAGTCAGACCACCCTTGGATTATTCCTCACACGTGAAAAATAAACAGCTAATAGCTTTGCAAATGGTAGAAAGAGCTACCATTTTTCATGCTTCTTAAGTTTCTGACCTGTTTGCTTACAAAATTCCCTTGTTTGTACCTTAACCTAAGAGCATTAGTCTAGACATTCACTTGTATAAGAACAGGTAAATTATGTTTTTTATACACATATAATATGATCAACATGTTATATTCTCAGCATCCTAAGATCACATTATATTGCTTATTCCCAGCCTTTCTTACTGTGTTATAATGTAAAGTCTAGATACATTACAGTTAAGAAAAAGCTTTCCTGTTTTGATATTGCTAGCGCAAACAGCAGTCACTCATAAACTCCACCCCCACCTACTTTTAAAATACCTGTGCATAGTCTACATAATTGTTTTACACCATAACATGAAAGTTACATCAGGAAATATACAAGTATTAATAAGAACAAAACATTTTTTTTTCAATTACAGTTACTTCTTCTGACCTCTTACTGCCTTTCTAAACATTATTGACAAAGTGTGAATTATGCTTTACAGTCCTCCCACCATTTTAACACAGTCAGCAAACCTCCAGTCTTTTTTGCCACATCTTGTAGAACCACAGATCTCGTGTCTAGACTGCATATAATTGGAATGACACTTTAGTTTTCCGATTTATTCACTAATTTCACATTATTTTTGGTATACTTCCTCATCATCTCTACCTCCCAACACTGGTATGTATTTCAAGTTCAAGGTTCTCCTGGTTCCTCTAGTCAGTTCATGTGCTTTTTTCTGTCACTCCATTATTTCCTTTGGATTAATGGAAAGGGTTTCACTGGAAAATTCCCTCTGTGGGCTTTGTTATTGTCAAAAAAATGAAAAGCTGGGTGTTCTTAAGCTTGCTAGCTCACTCTGTGTTGACTAAATTTTTTTTTCTCCTTGGCTTTTTCTGGATTCAAAAATGTCTTTGATCTTCCATGGAAAATATTCTGAAGACAATTAGATATAGCAGATTGAATGTTGTACCTACCTTTCAACATTCCTTAACTGCAGGGATAAACTTGTATTTCTCCAGTCTGGTATACAGTGAATAATCATTTTCTACAAACACTTTGGTGTCCCCAATTTGTAATATTTTCCTTTTGCCATAGGGAGCTATTTATGTTGGTATGCTTGCATCTTTACTAAGGTAGATCTTGGCTGCTTTCTTATAGCCGTATTTAGAACATACACAATGTAGCCATTCATTTAATAAACCCTGCTGTGTAATACCAATCCAGTTGCTTATTTGTACTTGCAAAATAAAATGAATGTAGTCTGTCCCTTGTAGTTTCTCTGTTATAGCATAAAATGCCAGGTTTTGTCTGCATGTTGTCTAACAACACTAGTATTTTTTGAAGTAGTTCTTGTCCATCCTGAAATTCAACCAATTTTCCTTCATTTCACCCTCTGAATTCTGCAGTTTTAACAGTTTATTTGAATAGCTACTTAAAGCTTAATATATTCTTCCCAGCCTTTTGTTATTTGGCTGTATATATTCCTCCAGTGTCTTACATATTGTTAATACCTCTAATTGCATTTGATTTATTTTTTCATATAAATTACTGGAAGTCATCGCTTGTACTAAAAGCTGAAACTTGAACAACTTTTTGCTTACTAGCTGCAAAATTCTTCCCAGCCAGAGTTTTTTCTTGTCATATTCTGGTTTATTTTCTCTTACTTTCTCCAAATGTATTCTTTGGTTATATCCAATCAGTGTAATAACTAGCCATTAACTGAATTTTATCCAAATCAGGACCGGCCTTAGGTCAACTGGTGCCCTAGGCAAAAGGGCTCGATGGCACCCCCACCACTATCTGGTGCCCCCATCCTGGTCTACCTACACTAAATAAATACTGGAAAGGTGCCCCTGCTAGAGCGGCGCAGTAGTTGGCCAATGCCTAAGGCCGGCTATGATCTAAATTGTTAACTTTTGCTGTTTTCACACTTTCACATTTTCACACTGCACTAGGAGAGCTCTAATCAACTTGCTACTTATTGTACAGCCATCTCGGAAATGTCCATCTAGAAAGCATTTTTTTAAACACCATTATTGAATTATCACTTGTGACATAGGCAGACTTACAGTTATATAAAAGACAACAAAACTTATTAATGTGTTCACAGTTACAAACACTGAACATCACATATTTTCTTCTGTTCAATATAGTCAATCCAACATTACATAAGTTGGTCAATTCCTGCCTTCCCCTAAACCTCATTCCTTCCCCAAACCATTTTCTGCATGTATTGCTCCCACAATTTCCATTTTTCTATGTAGTTTGCTCCTAGCCTTTTCTAAAGATCCGTCTTCCAATTCTTTTGAGTGTTTCAATATTCACTTTTTCAAGTATAGTTGGTTTAGACTTTGATTTCCATTTTCTAGTAATTGCTTTTTTGGCAACAACCAGAATTAAACTTAACAAGGTCTTACCATGTCTAGGCAATTCAGATCCTGTATCCCAGCTCAAAAGAATGTTTAATTAGTTACACCCATTTGCTCACCCAGTATTTTGACAGAGTACTCTGTAGGGAACTTTTAAAATCTTCCAGCTCATTACATTCTGAAAACATATGTTCCCAGTTACCACTTTCTTCCTCATCACACCTCCAACATTTGCCATCTACGTGAGAAAAAATGATTTTGAATCTGCTTGTGGTATAAATATATTTTCTAACTTCCTCTGATTGATCCCATAGTTATTGTGCAATATTTTATATACCCTGATAGTTATCCTTTTTCAAAAATAGCTTGTGTTCTAGATTCATCTAAAAACTCTACCAGTGAAGGTCTTTCACTAAAGTTTCCCCTGCCCTTTTTCTTTGCCTATACTCTGATATCAAATCCTGATAGGAAAGGCAGTATCTCACCTTTGGAAAGAGAGATTGGATAAGCAGTTCACAAAGAAACAATGGGAAGATATATGTATGGCTCCCAAATATGCAGCAAAGTCTAGAAGATTTTAGGATCTTTACTTTAAAGTGTTTACATAGGTATTTATATACCGCAAGTAGACTACAAAGAATTTTTCCTCAGGTAGATTGCAAATATTGGATTTATGATGAAGAAGAAAGAGGTTTTTGAGAATATATATTTTTGGGAGTGTAATGAGTTGGCAGGCTTAAAAAATTCTTCTTTCTCATTTAAAACAAGCCTAGGTTCTCACGTTCAAGCTAAGTCAGCCATATGGTTGGTCTTGCCACACTTGCTAAAAAACATAGCCATAGTGGCCTCTAAAGGGGGTAGCATTAGAGGGCCCAGGAGAAACAAGATGGACAATCCAAGAGCTGCAGAGATGTCTTGATAGAGTCACCTGTCTCAGAATGACTTAACAGAAGTGGACGTGTATTTACTGTCAGTTAGCTGTTAGTTTTGCATTTATTTCAATTGAAGTAGACCGTTGGAGAGAATGATGCCATGACAGTGCAAGCTAATGTATGAAGACATTGGTTCTCAATTTAAGTCTTAAGAGGTTTAACTCCGCTTAGGACAGTTTTAGTTGAGAATGTCTGACAAAGTTGTATGTTTTGTTCAGTCAGCCCCTCCCAAAAAAAATCCTTAAGAGTCTGATGCCCACAGTCACACTTTCCTTTTTTCTGACAAACATAAGAACATTTCTCACAAAAACTGAAGACTGAAAAGAAGAAGAGTCCCCAATGGGGTACTTATTTGCATGAGTCTTTATGCTGAAGCTGACCAAAATGGACGACTTTACATGACAGACTGAAGTCTGCATATGTGGACAAGCAGCAAGAAAGTTATGGCTTTTGGCACCTCTGTACACCCCTTTTGTAACATCCTGATGTATTGGCGCGATTAAGGGCTCAGTCTGGTTGTCATAGTACCAGACACAGAATCCTGTCCATTTGTCTAAATAGGAGTTTCTGGTGGTTGTTTCCTATTTTCTTTAAGAATGCAGAGCACTTCTGGTTCACAAGTTTCCCAATATAAGATCAGGGAGCTATCCTCTAGGTGTTCAAGCTGAGCTTGAGTAGATGTAGATATATCAGCGAGCCCTCTTGTTGAGTTAGCAGGGTGAAGTACTTGGGAAGAGCCATGAGGTTTCCTTTTGTAGCTGCAGAATGAGAGATCATAGGATCAAAGGAGGTTACTAGGCTAATGCCCTTGGGCCCTTACAAGCCTTGCTTAGAGTTTATCCCCAAAAAAGAACCCTCAGTCAGCACCTATCACCCCTGTCAATGAGGGACAAAGGCGGAAGAAAAGTGAAAGTTATGACTTTACCATAATGGCAGGCCTTTAGAAGTGGGTCCTTTCTCTGTAATTCATAGGAATGAGACTGCAGGCATTTGGACTACTTGGCCATCAAAATTTTCTCAGGATGCTTGGCACTGCTCCCCATTCCACAACACAACATATTGTTCTGCCTCTTCAGATCTGAGGTTGTCATTGCTAAAGTAAAACGTGTCTGTATAAGACACACAAGACAATATAAAGCCAAGGCATGATTATTACAAAAGAAAATCCATTTCCCACAGACCTAGGTTTATGATAAGCACATAACTTGTGTATCTGACAGGAGTGGGGTCATCCTTAGTAACTCAGAGGACAGAGTCCCATGTTTTTCAGACTAGGTGGACCTCTTTAAGAGAACATACTCTTAAAACAGTAGTCCCAAAAACAGATTTGTGTCTCAACATAACTTCTGGTTTAAAATGCTTTGCAAAAAGTTATTAGTGAAGAACATGTAGCCAGTGCACAAATGTATAGTCAATAGCTGCACTCTTGAAGGCTACTGATATAGTTAAATGTTTAGAAGAGTGAACTTTAGGAAGTTCAGCTAGTGGTTTGTTATGATAGGAACAGAAAAAATATAAAGCAACTAAATAACCATCTGGCAAGAGTAAGATTTATGACCTTTTGTCCAAATGACTTGGTAGAAGGAAACAAAAGAAGGGTGTCTTTTTATGCAGACTTTGTTTAATCCGTATAGTATCTTAGCTGGTGATGAACATCACTGCACTGTAGCAAGTACTCCACAGAGTCAGAGTGTGTCAGAAAAAAAAACATGTAGATGAATATACTAGTTTAGATTTCAGTCATGTGCAACTGTGGGCATTGCAAGAGTAGTTCTAAGAGTAAATCTACCTTAAGGAAAGACCAAAAACAAGAATGTTCAGCAGAGAGAGCATGAAATATTGAAATCCTTCTGCCTGATGTAAACTATCACAACCAGATTTTTCCAAGTCAGATATTTTAAAACTGCAGTAGCAGATGGTCCAAAGACCGTCTGATTCACTTTCTGTAGAATAAAATGCAAATCCCATGGAGGTACTGGATCTCAACAGTAAATTCCCATTCAGAAAAAAAAAATGGAGAATTTAAATAAACTAGGGGAACTTCCACCATGCCCTTTCTGGAGTTGCAGCCAAAAGATAATTACTCAAAAAAAAAAAAATAAAAATAAAAAAAAAAAACTCAGACCTGTATCAAACATGTTTTCTTGATGTTAAACAGATCTTCAGTGAATTGAAAAAAAAAAAAAACATGCAAAAATCAGAGGTCAAAATGAAGAAAATACTGGCTGAGTATGAGGCTGCTCAAGAAGAGATGGTTCAAAAAATGGTATAATTAGAAGACAGAGGGCACAGGGAAAACCTGAGATTTTCTGTTGTACCTGTGAAACTGGAAGGAACAAACTGTATTAATTTTATGACGGTACAAATAAGGAACTGGACTGGTATTCCACCGCAGAATATATTAATTAAAAGGGCACATCATGTATATACTACAAACCTTGTCAAGAGAAAGCATTCAAGACCTGTATTAGCAAAAATGCAATCTTACTAGCAAAAAGAGTTGATCATGACAAAACTGTGACAAAAGGACAAAGTATTGAAAGTTGGAGACAACAGAGTGTTTGTGGAAAATTATTATTGACTGTACACTAGGCAGAAGAGAAGCAAATTTATTCCAGCATTCAGGGAATGTACAGTGGCAGGTGGTGAGATTCAAGCTGCTGTATCCAACTGTTTTTAGAATATTTTTCCTGGAGGATCAAAGTTGTTTTTGATGCAGATTGAGCTAAGGAGGAAATACCAAACTCAAGAAAAAGTGACCCATCAAGCAAGAGGACAGTGCTTTTCATTCTTCTGATGAAGTTCAGAGAGACTTTTTTCCAGTGAAACCTTTTCCAATGTTCCAAAGGAAAATGCTTGAGAGACAGAAAACAGGAATTGACTAGAAGAATCAGGAGTTCCTTGTAAATGAACTGAGTCTGAAGTTGGGAGAGGCAGATGAACAGGAACAAGACCAGCAACATAGAAATTAGTGAATAAATTTGAGATTACAAAGCATCAATTGCATTTGTGAAATATGCAATTGTACAAGAAAAAGTGGACAGAATGGACTTTTATTGACTTTGTTAAACTTGTAGGGGATTGAAAGGCTTTTGCCCCACTTCATATCATTAATGCTTGGAAGGATGCTAAGGGGAACGAAAGGGAAAGGAAAAAGGTAGGTGTAAATAAAACAGTTTCTTTTTTTAACACTACTGCTGTAAAACGTTTCATGCTATAAATTACATGTTATATAGTAAAACATTTTCAGATATTGTTGTACATGATCATTTTCTTCCTTTTTTCTTTTGGCTGCTCCCACTAAGGGTCACCACAGCAGATCATCTGTTTCCATTTCTTCCTGTCCTCTGCATCTTGCTGTGTCGCACCAACCACCTGCATGTCCTCTCTCATCAAATCCATAAACCTTATCTTAGGCCTTCCTCTTTTCCTCTTACCTGGCAGCTCCATCCTTAGCAAGGTTCTCCCAATATACCCAGCATCCCTCCTCAGCACATGTCCAAACCAACTCAATCTCGCCTCTCCGTTTTTATCTCCAAACTGTCCAGCGTGAACTGACCCTCTAATATACTAATTTCTAATTCTGTCCATCCTCATCACACCCAGTGCAAATCTTAACATCTATAACTGTGCCACTTCCAGCTCTGGCTCCTGTCTTTTGCCACCGTCTCCAACCCATATAACATAGCTGGTCTCACTACCATCCTGTAGACCTTCCTTTTCACACTTATTGGTACCTGTATGTCACAAATCACTCCTGACACTCTTTTCCACCCACTTCACCCTGTCTGCACTCTCTTCGTCATCTCTCTTCCACACTCACCATCTCCTTCCTGCATCCTCCCCATTACTATGTCCTCTCTCTCATTCACACACACATATTCTTTCCTCTCCTCTCTAGAGCACATCTCCACCTCTCCAGGTTCTCCTCAACCTGTTCCCTACTCTCACTACAAATCACAATGTCATCTGCAAACATCATAGTCCACGGGGACTCCTGATCTCGTCTATCAACCTGTCCATCATCACTGCAAATAAGAAAGGGCTCAGAGCTCATCCTTGATGCAACCCCACCTCCACCTTAAATGCATCCATCACTTCTACCGCAGACCTCACCACTGTCGCATTGCCTTTGTACATGTCCTGTACCAGTCTTGCATACTTCTCTGCCACTTCCAGCATCCTTATACAATACCACAACCCCTCTCTAGGCACCTTGTCAAATGCTTTCTCTAAGTCCACAAAGACACAATGCAACTCCTCCTGACCTTCTCTATACTTCTCCATCAACATTCTCAGGACAAACATTGCATGTGTAGTGCTCTTTCTTGGCATAAAACAGTACTGGTGCTCTCTAATCCTCACCTCCCTTCTTAACTTAGCTTCCACTACTCTTTTCCATAACTTCCTGCTGTGGCTGATCAGTTTTATCTCTCTGTAGTTATTACAGCTCTGCACATCACCCTTATTCTTGAAAATTGGTACTAATACACTTCTTCTTCACTCGTCAGACATCCTGTCACTTTCCAAGATTCCATTAAACAGTCTGGTTAAAAAAAAAAACACTACCATCTCTCCTAACCACCTCCATGCTTACACGGGTACGTAATCTAGACCAACAGCCTTTCTATTCTTCCTCCTCTTCATAGCTGTCCTTACTTCCTCCTTGCTAATCCATTGCACTTCCTGATTCACTATTCCCACATCATCCAACCTTCTCTGTCTCTCATTCTCTTCATTCATCAGCCCCTCAAAGTACTCCTTCCATCTGCTGAACACACTATCCTCACTTGTAGGTTTTGCTCTGGCAAAAATTCTACACCAGATTCCCTTCCTGATGTAACCTTCCTCATTTATCTGGGATTGGGACTGGCACAAAGAAATACACTGGCTTATGAATCCCCCAGTCGCTGGGTTATATTGTTGTATGTGATAGATATTAATGTAAATAGATGCCTTCCCCTCCTCTCTTCTTTTTGAGTTTTATGAAATGTAGGCATTACAATGGAAGAAGAGATAAAAAGGCTGGATAAAAGCATGCTTAAGTTAATAGACTGTAATCTTGGGTTGTTGAGGTGGGGGGGCTGGGGCATAAAAGTACACGGATCATAATATATGTAGATCTAATATGTTTTCTCTTACATTTACATAGGCGAATGTCTGGATTAAGACCTTTGGCTTAATCTAATAAGTTATAAGTGGAAGTAAGTAAGAGAACATTGAAAGTAATGAAAAGCTTTCCTTTAGCAATAAATGTTCAGCATGACTTTAGAAATGAGGGCTACATTTTTTCTTATGTTTTTATAGAGACAAGCAATAAAAAGCAAGAGCACTGGTTTCTTTGAGACTAAAAGTTATTGTTTTCTGAAAGCATGCAAGTTTTTTTCACATCAGGGAGGGGAATAAAGATAAACCAAGAACAGGGAGCAATTAGTGTAAGTAGGAACATAGGCAGTAACATCAGTCTTTGCATGGATATCTTTAATATTAGGTCAGATAATGCCTGTGCGTGCAGCTGTCTGAGACAATTGTTCCTATTAGGAAAGTTAAACTTCATTGTTTGAAGATGTACTTAGTTTTGTGTGTTTGTTTTAAGTTAATAGTTTATGGGGGTGTTCTGGGGGAGTGTTTTTTTGAGGGTTTTCATTAAAACACAAGGTTTTGCAAAATGTGACTTCAAATAGAGGGTCAAAGGTTCAAATAGAGAGGACAAGAAACAACTGCATAAAAGATTAACCTTCCAAACATTAGTGGGTGCACGTGTCACAGAATCTGGAAATAGACATCTAAAACAAAAATCTGTCATGTATAGTAGGAGAGATTAATAATCTCTTATCATAATGGTGACACTTTCCATATTATCTTAGAATGTGAATGGTCTCACAGGTATAGACAAAAAGGATTGAATTATATTAAGAAATGCAGAGTGCAAATAGCAGTGCTACAGGAGACACATTTGGAAATAACTGAGCATGTGAATTTCACAAGGCAAAGATTTCAGGATGGATATTAAGTAGCATGGCAGGGACAAAAGAAAAGAGGAATATTTATACGAGTTGCTAGAGGAGCTCCAATAATGATAGAACAGGGGGAAAGATAATGGTAGAATCTAATGTCAGTTTCATTCTTTCCTTAACGAATGGGTTAGGATCCTCCCCTCAAATCAGATGCTGCCACTTTCTTTAGATTCTAGGCTGCGACTCTCGAGCTCCATAGTGCCCTCGATCACTGAATTACCTCAGATCTAATTTGCCGCTGTGGAAGATCAGAAGGGGTTGTGACTTCTCAAACCTGGGGAAATATTGTTTTGTGAGATTAGCTTTAAAACTTAGTATTCTCTATTATCTTTGTTAATTATACTGTGTACCATCTCCCTTACCTTATACTGCAGTGGTGGTGCTGCGGTAGCGTTGTCGCCTCACAGTTAGATGTTGCCCGTTCGATTCTCAGTTAGAGCATCTTCTGTGTAGCGACATGCGTGAATGGGCGTTCCTTCGTTGAAGGTTGTGCGTTAGGCCCGGCAAGCCAGTACGTAAAAAATCTACTGCCAATCATTAGCAGACCGGAGTTGCGCTGTGGCGGCCCCTAACTGGGAAAAGCCGAAAGACACAAACAAACCATCTCCCTTACCTTCCTTTTTGATTCCTTTTCTGTCATAGTGTGAATTTTTAAACTTTAAACTTCATAACCTTTCTGTTTCTTCCTCTTTGATGTATTCTCCGACTACCATAGTTGGTAGACTTTTGACCTCTTTTCTACCTCTTTTGAGGTTTTCTGTAGCTACCATAGTTGGTAGCCCTTTGTTTCAAAAGAAAACTTCAAATTCTCTTAATTATTTTTTTTTGTGCTGGATGATCTCTCCAAACTTTTGTTTTCCAGTATGGCTGATAGGCCTACCAGATTTAAAAACTGCACTTTCTGTGGGCATAAGATCTCAAACTCTGATTCCCACAGGAAGTGTGTGTACTGCTTGAGGCCAGCACATCTGGACACCTCCTGCTCTGTTTGTGTGGCATTTAATGTCAGGGTGTTAAGTGACCGCAGGAATAAATTAATCCTCAAAGGTCTTCTTCCAGCTTTGGCTTCTCTTCTGGTACGTCTTCATCAGGGGCTCAAACCCCCTCTCAAAAAATCAAAAGAGGCTAAAGAGCATAGGAAATGTTCTTCATCCAACTTGCCTCAGTCAGTACCTTGTCAATATCAAGATGCAGGTACTCCACGACTGTCGAAGCCAACCATCAACCAAAAAAGTAAAAAATCAATAAAAAATATTTTCTACTTGAACAGCAATAAACTTTATTCCATGGGTTGTTAGCGCTTTCACGTCTACTCTGGACGCTTCTTCAGACTTTAATAAAACACTTCATCACTTTTGTATTTAAATACATATCAATTAAACAGTTAACCAATGAAAGCCTTTGTATGAATACATAACTATAAAAAGTCAGAAACTTCTAAATAAATAAAAAGTCAGAAACTTATTATTGTGAAAATTCAAAATTCAACATTGACACTAAAATGGATGTAGTAACAGATTATTACTGTTATTAACATTTCAGATGGCAAATAGCATATGAATATTTATTAAAAACACAAGAGCATATAAAAACAGCATGTGATAAAAACATTTCAAATATATGAAACTACTGAAAAACTTCTAAAAATACATATTCCTACTAACACCAAGAGACATAAAAGTCAAATGTATAGCAATAAATAACTGCTAATGCTTCAGATGATGACTGACTAGAAAGGGTTTCAGAGTAACCCTCTCATTAAGGCCATGTCCTTCATCTGCTTTCATTCTGATGATCCATTTACATTCTTCCCTTTCAGTGAAGTTACTAACATTGCCTAATCTCAATGTGGTGTGTATCAATTCAATAACTAAGAACTCAAAAGTGTGTGTGGTGCCTTGCGATAGAACATGTCTAGCCAGTGCGTTCCTGTCATTCTCCCTGTTGATCGCATATAAATGCTCTCTAACCCTTTCCCTCAACGTTCTATTCGTCATACTGACATAGAAAACCTGGTATTTGGTGCAGATGGCTAAATAAACTATGTTCCTTGTCCTACAGTCTGCATAATGATCAAATTTGTATAGCACACCTGTGTCCGGGTGCCTAAAGTTATTCCTGCCCAGTATGTATTTGCACTGATTGCAACTGCGACATGGAAAAGTACCCATTCTAACAGTAAGTGGTTGATCTTGAAGTCGCCTTTCATAACATAACATGTTCCTTAAAGACCTAGTATTCTTGTAGGAAAAACTGGGGTGAGGACCTACAAGTGCTCTGAGCCTATCATCCAACTGTAGGATACCCCAGTTCTTTCTAATGACATTAGTAATACTCTTATTCTTATTGGTATATGAAAGTACCATCCTCTTTTTACTACTAGTAAATGGCATGCTTTGTTCCATCTGTTCACTAGTTGCTATCCTAATGCAGGGTCTTGTTTCTTCATTGTGTTCTGTTTGTTGCAGGACTGTCAAATCATTGTCATGGTAACCCCTGGACTTAAAGTCAGCATCTAAGCCCATCAATTCATTCCTATATGCTGAATCATTGCTTGTTAGGCGTGAACAGCGTGCTGCTTGATTCTTAACAATGTTCTTGTGTATGTGGGGAGGATGCATACTATCACGATGTAAGTATGTGTTCTTTCTACAGGGTTTCCTATAAATGTTGGTAGTGAAACACCCATTATGCTTCCTGATGGTAACATCTAAGAAGTCAATCTGGTGACATGATCTCTCCCCAGTCAGCCTAAGGAAAGATGTGGTGGTGTTGATGTAACTTAAAAACTCATCTAAGATAGTAACATCACCACTCCAAACAAAAAACACATCGTTCACAAAACGTTTATAAAACTTGAGGTGCTGTGAATAATACTCATTTCCAAAAATATACATAGATTCCCAATAGGTTAGTACAAGGTTTGCATAAGAATTGGCACATGACGTGCCCATCGCTACCCCTGAAATATGCAGATAATAACCATCACCATATAAAAATACATTATTTTCTAACACTAATTCCATCAGCATGGTGATCATAATCACTTTGTTGTTAGTCATGCCCTTCTCTAGAAGAAAAAGCCTCAGGAAGTCTATCCCTATATCATTGGGTATGCAGGTGAATAAAGACTGAACATCTAAGGTCATCATAATGTCATTCTCCAAATATGCTTTTCCAACAGCACTCTCAGCTAGAGATTCCAATAGTTGTTTAGTATCTCTCAAAATGGAGAAGGTAGAATCAACTATAGGTCTAAGTTGCTTCTCAATATAAATTGAGATACATTCAGTTAGCCAGCCTCTCCCTGAGACTATAGGTCTGAAGGGTGGATCAGACAATGTCTTATGCACCTTCAGAAGACCTCTGATGATAGGTACCAAAGGTTTTTCAACTAGAAAATAATTATAGAGATTATTGTTTATAATATTGGACATCAACATATCATACAATGAGGCATGAAGTTTATTAATAACCTTGTTTAGATCATACATATGTATTTTTTATATGTGGTTTCATCCAATAACATTTCTACCATTCTATTATTATAATATACACTATCAAACAACACTAGTGCACCACCTTTATCCGCTGGGTGGATAACTATAGTATCATTGTTTTGTAAACTTTTTAAAGCTGCTGTTTCTTGTCGGCTTAAATTGTAAAATTCTGACTTAAAACCTGTTTGTTCAAACAACATATAAAATCATTGCAACAAACTTTCTCAAAACTTTCTAAAAGCGGATGCAATTCTGGTACAAAGCATGAAGGTTTCCTAAAATTATTAATTACTATATCCCTTGTCTCAGTGTTTTCATTATCATAAAATAAATCAAGTGCTAAACCCCTAGTAAAAAGTTTTAATTGTACTATCAACTCACTAATTTCTATCCCTTGTGAAGGCACAAATGATAGACCTCTGTTTAACACTTTCATTTCAGCATCAGTCAACTCATGGCTAGATAAATTAATTACCAGTTCATTGGAGTTTTCTTCCACAATCTCTTCTGTGGTTCCCCTAACTCCCCTGAGGGTTTCCGTTTCTTCCCCTTGTACTGGGGACTCCATGTTTTGCGATCTGCTGGTCGAAATGGTAAAGGGAACGTAAGATCTGTGTTGTCTCTCTCATTAGTCTCTGAATTCCCTTCTGCTAAGAGCAAAGTCTTCTTCCTCACTGCCGGTCCCAAGCTCTTAGTGTCCAATTGTCTAATGGTAGGTAGAATATTATCTGCTGTGGTATTCCTATTTTGTAAGTTTTCAGATGTTCCTCCATTCTCCACTGGTAATAAATCTGAACCATTCTCTGTTGTGCACCCCTCTGCATGAGTGCCTTCAAAGATGGCCACATTAATACTTCCTGATGTAGTAGGACGCATTTCGCTGTTACCATCCTTCCTATAGTCAGGAAGGCAAAAGTTCGTTACATCAATAGCTGACCGGAAGGATTCCTTCGGCCAAGAGAAGACATTCCCACGTGCAAAATCGGAACAGTCTCTCTCCAGTTTCTTCTTTTTCTGTTGCAAAAGTCTGTTATCAGTTAGAGTTAAAGTAGTGGAAAGTTCAGAGAAGTAATCATATAACTGTACAGATGTTAAAGAAGAATTTAAACGCTCTTCCAGAATGGAGATCTCTTTCATGAGTTCTTTCTCATTTAGCAAATATTGTCTTATTAACAGCTTGATGTAACTATTGCTAGTCTCAGTATTAAGTTTCTGCCAGTCCATTAAAAGGTCTGGATATTTATTACCAAAGGTGGGCATCTTTAAAATGTGCAGTCCTCTTGGAATAACTTTAAAGGATCAACATCCTTCCATATGTTGTTTCTGCCACTGCACATTCTTCATTTTAAGTAAAGTATCTTCAAATTGTCTCATCAGTTGTAGCACATTGATATCTAACTGCTTACCTATGTGGGTAACATTAGTATTAGCTAGTTGTGAATAAGAAAGTTTTAGCAGTGGATTGTCACACCTGGAAAGCAATTGAGAGAATGAAGAAATCATGTCCTCAGATGCAGCTTCCTCCATGTGTTTAGTTCCTTCTGTCATGTCCCCTCGAGATAACAAAGAGGCAAATGATAAATAAGCAGAGATCTCTCAGGGTAAAGGTACCTGCTATGTCCCCAAACGAAAAATGTCAATATCAAGGTGCAGGTACTCCACGACTATTGAGGCCAACCATCAAACAAAAAAGTAAAAAATCAATAAAAAATATTTTCTACTTGAACAGCAATAAACTTTATTCCATGGGTTGTTAGCGCTTTCACGTCTACTCTGGACGCTTCTTCAGACTTCAATAAAACACTTCATCACTTCTGTATTTAAATACATATCAATTAAACAGTTAACCAATGAAAGCCTTTGTATGAATACATAACTATAAAAAGTCAGAAACTTCTAAATAAATAAAAAGTCAGAAACTTGTATTGTGAAAATTAAAAATTCAAAATTCAACATTGACACTAAAATGGATGTAGTAATAGATTATTACTGTTATTAACATTTCAGATGGCAAATAGCATATGAATATTTATTAAAAACACAAGAGCATATAAAAACAGCATGTGATAAAAAACATTTCAAATATATGAAACTACTGAAAAACTTCTAAAAATACATATTCCTACTAACACCAAGAGACATGAAAAAGTCAAATGTATAGCAATAAATAACTGGTAATGCTTCAGATGACGACTGACTAGAAAGGGTTTCAGAGTAACCCTCTCATTGAGTCCATGTCCTTCATCTGCTTTCATTCTGATGATCCATTTACATTCTTCATTGTATCAATTCAATAACTAAGAACTCAAAAGTGTGTGTGGTGCCTTGCGATAGAACATGTCTAGCCACTTGTAGGTCCTCACCCCAGTTTTTCCTACAAGAATACTAGGTCTTTAAGGAACATGTTATGTTATGAAAGGCGACTTCAAGATCAACCACTTACTGTTAGAATGGGTACTTTTCCATGTCACAGTTGCAATCAGTGCAAATACATACTGGGCAGGAATAACTTTAGGCACCCAGACACAGGTGTGCTATACAAATTTGATCATTATGCAGACTGTAGGACAAGGAACATAGTTTATTTAGCCATCTGCACCAAATGCCAGGCTTTCTATGTCGGTATGACGAATTGAACGTTGAGGGAAAGGGTTAGAGAGCATTTATATGCGATCAACAGGGAGAATGACAGGAATGCACTGGCTAGACATGTTCTATCGCAAGGCACCACACACACTTTTGAGTTCTTATTGAATTGATACACACCACATTGAGATTAGGCAATGTTAGTAACTTCACTGAAAGGGAAGAATGTAAATGGATCATCAGAATGAAAGCAGATGAAGGACATGGCCTTAATGAGAGAGTTACTCTGAAACCCTTTCTAGTCAGTCGTCATATGAAGCATTAGCAGTTATTTATTGCTATACATTTGACTTTTTCATGTCTCTTGGTGTTATTAGGAATATGTATTTTTAGAAGTTTTTCAGTAGTTTCATATATTTGAAATGTTTTTTATCACATGCTGTTTTTATATGCTCTTGTGTTTTTAATAAATATTCATATGCTATTTGCCATCTGAAATGTTAATAACAGTAATAATCTATTACTACATCCATTTTAGTGTCAATGTTGAATTTTGAATTTTTAATTTTCACAATATAAGTTTCTGACTTTTTATTTATTTAGAAGTTTCTGACTTTTTATAGTTATGTATTCATACAAAGGCTTTCATTGGTTAACTGTTTAATTGATATGTATTTAAATACAGAAGTGATGAAGTGTTTTATTAAAGTCTGAAGAAGCGTCCAGAGTAGACGTGAAAGCGCTAACAACCCATGGAATAAAGTTTATTGCTGTTCAAGTAGAAAATATTTTTTATTGATTTTTTACTTTTTTGGTTGATGGTTGGCTTCGATAGTCGTGGAGTACCTGCACCTTGATATTGACATTTTTCGTTTGGGGACATAGCAGGTACCTTACCCTGAGAGATCTCTGCTTATTTATCAGTCAGTACCTTCCTCACAGCCTCCTGTATAGGTACCCAAGACCTCATATCTGAAAGCTTCGGCTCTGATAGCTGTAAATATGAAGTCTCCCTGGCTCCATTCTCTGGGATTCTCTCCAGAGTGGGTATTTCCTACTTTGAGGTCTCCATTCCTTCAAGAGAATGAAAAAAAAGTCTTCAAGGCCACCATCCACTTCCTTTTCTGTTAGGTCCTCCTGGAGCCTTTCTGAGTTGGAGGTGGATAGGATGATGGAGTTCATCAGAACACAGATCCAGGTGGCAGTTCTGCCGACTTTGTCTCCCACTGGATCCATGGGTTTTAAATCTACCTTCCAGCGTGTACATGCTCCTTTTCTGATCTGACCCATGGTGTTGGAGTCTTTGGATCCCAAGGCCCCAAGAGCTGAACCATCAGAGCAGAAGCTCCTAGCATCCTCGATTCCCAACGAATTATCTGAGCTGATCAGCTCAGACCCTGTTGGAGCATGATGGCTCTCAGAGCTGAAGCATCAGCGAAGGATCAAAGGCATTGACCTTGACTCCAAAGTTTTTGGAGCCGTCACTTCCTCCAGGAGCTTTGGCACTAGATAGCTCAGCTCAGACTCTCTTTGGATCCAAGGGTTTGGGAGCTACTAGGGCTATCCAATCCAAAAATTTCACCTCCAGTGGGATTGCTCTCGGTGTCTCCTGAGCCCTCAGCTTTCAAGGTGGTGGAGAGGGTATTGTCTTTACCTAGAAGGACTTCAACTCATCCTTCTTCAGATCCATACCCCCAACCTTCTTTGGATTCTGTGACTGAATTCTCTCATGCTATGCCTCAGAGGACAGCCAGCCCAGATGAGTTCCAGGTAGTTGCCACTAGGGAACTTCCATTCTCTTATGACACTTCCCCAGCACACCCCACTGAGGAGGTCCCTCGAAAAAGATTGTGCAAAAGGAGGCACCTGGATTCCTCACAGGAATCTCTCACAGAAGACTCTAATTTTGATGAAGGGAAAGGGTCCCCTAGATCCCAACCTAAGGATGTCTCATTCGGGGACAACTTAGAGAGCCTTCGCCAAAAAGTGGTCAGTCTGTCCAAAACCCTTTCCAGGAGAAATCAGTGTTCTTGGAAGCCTTCAGGTCAGAACCATCTACTTCTTGGATTACCCCGCCTGTGGATGAGCTGATAGACCTGGTCTCCCACAGAGCATGGAAGGAACTGGACTCCATAGAACCAATCCCTAAGCACTGAGACAGGACTCTTATTGCCCCAACATACAGGTTACATTGGGTGAAAGGCATTCCTGTAGAGGCCATGGTCATTACGGCAGCTTCTAAAAAGTAGTTGGCTGAACAGAGCTTGTCTGTCCACCCCCTAACTGGGAGTCTAGGGCATTGGACAAGTTTGGGAAGCAAATGTATGCATCAGGGACCTTCACTTTATGGTCGCTGAATTATTTGGCACATTTCACGAGGTTACAGAGGGACTTAATCTAGGAACTCTCTGTCTCCCAGGGTCCATGTCTGTAGAGGACCAGAAATCCTTTTCCTCATTACTGGCCACCCTGCAATCTATTACTGAGGTGTCCATGAGGTTAATCTCACACGCAGCTGATGGTTCCTCACAGGCTGCTAGTTCAGGCATAGCCATTAGGAGACTTGCCTGAATGTGGTTGTGTGATTTTGCTGAGCCCTTTAAGGAGTCATTCATGAATGCTTCCTTTGATGGATTTGCCTCTTTGGACCAACAGTTAAGGGCATGCTCTCCTGCAGTGAGAAGGATGGAAAGACCCTTTCTGCTGTGCAAATCAGTTTTTCTACCCCTCAAAGAACCTTTTCTAGGAATCAATGCAGTGGTAAGAAAGCATGGTTCAGAAAATCCAGGGGCTTTTCCAGGAATTGCATGGAGATTTTTCCCCCAGAGGCAGTGAGGGAAATAATTATAATGAGAGACATCACCCTCGTGGCAGAGCGGGTCTGTAGAATCAAGTTTCTTGGGATTCTTTCTCAGACAGGCTCTTTCAGTGCTCCTGAAAGGTTACTCGATTGTCCCTATCAGGAAGATGTTGGAGTGCTTATTCTTCCACCCAAAAGCCTGGGCAGCCATCCCACAAGCTTCTTGGGTGCAAAGGATCATATCCAGAGTATACTTCATTCCCTTTTCCCAAGTTCCTCCACAGAAGAGAAAAATTCTGCCTGATGTTCCACCCAATCAAACAGCTCTAGAAATTCAAAAGCTTCTGGACAAAAGAGTCATCCAATAGGTCCCCCCAGATCATAGGGAAGTCACAGTTTACTCAAGGTTTGTTTTAGTGCCAAAGAAAACAGGGGACCTGAAACCCATTTTTGGATCTCAGTTATGTAAACCAGTTTGTGAAGAATTCCAAGTTCTGGATGGTCATGGTTCAGTCCATTCTGCATCTCCTTCAGAAGGACAGCTGGATGTGCTCTTCTGGATCTTCAGGATGCTTACTGTCATGTAAAAATGAACAGATTCTTCCAAAGACATCTACGCTTCCAGTTGGAATCCAGTCATTATCAGTTCAGGGCCTTGCCCTTTGGTCTCACTACAGCCCCCAGGGTGTTCACCAAATGCATGGCAGTGGTAGCAGTTTGCCTAAGACTGCAGATTCAGAGTGTTTCCATGTTTAGATGACTGCCTCCTAACTGTGCCCATCAGGCATCTTCCAGAACAAGCCAGAGATTACCTTCTACTTCTAGCTCAGTCTCTGTGAATTACAGTAAATCTGGTAAAGTCCCAACCTCAGCCAGTTCAGGCCTTGGAATTTATAGGGGCTCATTTAGACGCAATCAGTTGCCTAGTTTTTCTGCCTCAAAATAGAATTTTTACTCTGAAATTGCATGTCCGTGAAAATTTGTCCCATCTCTTACCCCCAGTGAGATTGATACTCAAAGCCCTAGGGTCGATGGCTGCTCCAATAACTTTACTACCCAAAGCTCATCTTCATATGAGAATTCTTCAATGGACTAGCAGTACAGTGGTCTTTTCATCAACAGTCTCAACTACATTCAGTAAAATTATCTCAGGTTTGCATAAAATCTGTACAGTGGTGGATACACACATCAAGGCCACCCTTTGGTCCTTTCTTCCCCAAAAGCCACATTGACCACAGACAACTTCTAGCCCTGGGGAGTGGCTATTAATTGGGATGGGCAGGTCAAGGCACGTGTTCCCAAGATGAGACCAAATTGCATATAAATGTTCTATAGATGAGAGAAGTGCTTTTAGAGTTGCAGGCCCTCCAGAGCTTTCTTCCACTAGGAAATATTGCTGTTCAGATGGACAACATGTCAGTAGTCTGGTACATCAACTAACATGGGAGAACCAGATATTACTCCCTATGCCGAGAAGCAATGACAGTTTGGCAATGGGCGATCTCCTCCAGCCCCTTTCTATTAGCGACAGATTAGCAAACAAGCTCAGCAGAACCATCCTGACTCCTCATGCATGATCTCTCAATCAGTCAGTGTCAAAGATGATCTTCCACCATGCTGCAACCTGTTTGCCTCTCCCCTCAACAACAAATGCAGCAGATTCTTTGCCCTAATTCCCCCCACCCAGGGTCAGTCACCTTGAGATGCTCTAGTCCATGTTTGGCCCTTTGGTCTACTTTATGCTTGCCCTCCGCTACCCATAATACACAAGTTTCTTCAGAAAGCCAGTTGGTTGAAGAGCAAAGTAATCCTTATTGCCCCCTTCTCGCCTCAGCAAGTGTGGTTTCCCTTCCAGTGGTCTCATCTAGTATATCTTCCATGGACACTGGACCCCAGCCCAAATCTTCTATCACACCCATCAGGAATGATTCATCCAGACATTGCAGGCCTCAAGTTGACTATATGGTTTCTGCAATTCTGATGATGACTTGACATTCAAGGCGTTCCTTCCCAGTTCACCAAATTCTTTTTTCATCCCATTCTTTATGGGCACATCAGAGAGACTTAGAGAGAGTTAGCATAATGATTAGGGTGTTTACCGCACAGACAAGAGGTACAGGGTTTGATTCTCACCAAGGGAAAATTGGCTAGGCTTAAAATAGCCCACAAGCACACTTAGCTTAGTACTTAACTATAAACCTGTAAAACCGATGAACCTATAAATACTGCTCCAATCCCAACTATTTTAGATTTTATTCCCTCTATTTTTTTCACACTAGGGCAAGTTTCTCTACCGTTAAAGTACACTTAGCAGCCATCTCCAACTATCACATTGGCAGTGACATTTCTCCTTTAGCTTTATCTAAGCTGTGCAAGGTCTTCCTAAAAGGTACATTTTTGCTTAGACCTCCAATTTGAGATCCCACTCCACCTTGGGATCTGACTTTGGTATTAGAATGTTTAGTACATCCTCTGTTGGAGCCCTCAGCCAAAGCATTCCTTGAGTTTTTATCTTGGAAAACTGTCTTTTTGGTGACAATTACTTAGCCAGACAAGTTTCAGAATTTCAAGCACCCTCTGGGATTACCCTGTGCACTAATCCTTCTTTTTTACCTAAAGTGGCCTTTGAATCAAACATTAACCAAGACATTAACCTTTCAGTTTTCTTTCCAGAATTTGAGAACAAAAGAGAATATAACCTTCATCTCTAAGATGTACATAGACAACTTTGTTTTTACCTACACAGAACCAAGGAATTTAGAAAAACAAGCTAGTTGTTTGTTTCCTTTTCTAACACCAAGATGAGAAAGCCAGTTTTGAAGATTACTTAAGCAAAGTGGATAACAAATAGTATTTCTTATGTTTATTCCTTGAAAGGCCTAACCTTTACCTAAAAAGCCAAAGGCACATTCAACCAGGTCAATGGCTAGATCAGCTGCTTTTTGGGCTAGATCTTCCATTGATGACATTTGTGCAGTTGCCACCTGGTCTATTGCTCATATCTTTGTTTCTCATTACAAACTGAACATCATTTCTAGAAACAGAGCATCATTCAGTTTTGGGGAATATCCTTCCATAGGGGACACCCAAGGTAATTGTATTTGGAGGCTCTGTCCCATTCATTGAGGAATGAATGAAAATGACATCAGATATACAAGTTATGCACTCACCATAATATTCCATCTCTGTTGTCCATTTTCGTTCTTCCTGAACTCTTCTCTCACTTCCCCCATCCGAGTCTTTGGGAGTGACCTAATGGAATTCTTATTAGGAGCCATTCTTCCTGTTTGAGCTCCTGATCAAAAACACTGTTCTGTCTTAGCTATTTTCAGTATTTGTTTTCCTGAGATATTGCATAATAGCAGCAAATTTGAACTGAGGTCATTCAGGGATCGGGGAATTGTAGGTAAGACAGGAGCTCGAGAGTCAGATCCAATCTAAAGAAAGTAGCTGAGTTGGATCTGAATCCATTCGTTGAGGAAGAATGAACATGGACAACACAGACTGAATGTTATGGTGAGTACATAACTTTTATTTTGTTGGTAGTAAGGGGCTACTGACAAGGGAGGATGATTGCACTGGCATGTATTTATATTACACCTAAAAATGTTATTATGGCGCTTCAAAATTTGGGGGAGAAATAATGACTTTCAGCAGGGAATATTACTTATAGGTAAGGAGTGGAATTCGATTTGCAACTATGGGGATGTCATCTGGAGGTTCTAGATGGGAAAATATAACAAAAGAAGTTAAATTTCTGAAGAAATGTTTGAAAATATTTGGTACATATTATTCCACAAAATATAATAACTGGGCTAGACCAGACAGAAATTATATTTCACAGGAACATGTCAATTTAGTTGAGAGCTTTGACACACATCCAATAAATATTTCAGATTGTGCGCCAATAATAACTAAGCTGAAAATGAAGGATACTGAAATAAAAAATGAGACACTGGAGCTTCCCCACCTATCTGTTAAAAAGAGAATTTAAGGAATGGGTAGTGGAAATTATTCAGTAGTTATTAGGGAAGATAGAAAGTTCTTCGTAAGTTATGGCTAGTGAGTGGGGTAAAATGAAAGTAGAGGTTAAAAGTAGGGTAGAAATCAAAAGAAAAAGAGATATGGTTTGCCATATTTAAGTCTTCTGTAAATATTCCATTTGTACTTTTTCTTGATTTCTACATTTCTCTGCTTTATACAAGTTTTCATAAAATTTCTGAAATATCTCTTTAACACCTTTTCCGGATTTCTGGTTATTTTTGTTATAAGCTCCCTACTTTTGGCAACAACCTTTTCAGTGTTATGTTGCCTAAGTAGTTGTGCTAAAAGTTTTTGTGCTCTGGAGTTATCAAAAAACAGTTGCTCAACAGCAATCTTTCTAAACTGATGCATGCTATTCAGGTACTCTCTTATTTTCTCTTTAGCACACTGCAGTTGCAACTCTTCTCATTCTGTGAGATTCCCCATAATGCCGCAATACTTTAATACTTTTCTATGGATGTGGATAGCAAGATAGAAGCAGTATAAATGTTTTTAGACCCATTAGTTGTATATAAAAGTCAGACATATTTTTATCTACCTGAAGAGAAATTGTGAACAGTAACTAATAAAGAGTTGAAGGATTTTATTTTGGAGGGG
Organism: Protopterus annectens; assembly: GCF_019279795.1. Taxonomy (NCBI): domain Eukaryota; kingdom Metazoa; phylum Chordata; order Ceratodontiformes; family Protopteridae; genus Protopterus; species Protopterus annectens. Next base: position 348,011,364 of record NC_056750.1, read on the forward strand.
AAGAGGGCAGCAAGAGTCAAGTGGGATAACTTAATTCTTCCAATAGATCGAGGTAGTTTGATAACTGATTAGAAGGGATATTTTAGACCAACACTGTTAAGAAGCAACAGTAATTCTTTAAAGGGGCTGACAAAGGTTGAAGTATTTGCTCCCAGTACCGTGGTTCATTTGCTAGTTTTTTTCCTGTTAATTCCATGCCCCTGTTGCCTATTATCTGTCCCCCTAATTGCAGTCATCCCTATCAGCAGAATCTCCTTTCTCCATTACTGGTTTGGCTTAGTTCTTAGAATGCTTTCTGCTACTTTATGAATATATCTTCTTGCTTTTTTTTTAATTTCTCCAAGTCTTTTGGGTTTCTACTACCATGATGGGAATGGACCCCATTCCTGAGTCAAAATATGGTTAAAGTTCTTGAAAATAGTATTGTTTCAATCTTTGATGTTAGCCAGAAGTGCTTTTTGCAGCACCCGCAGTGTACCCAGTAATGAATCTTCCTGCAATTCATATGGAGTTACATGCATCGGTAACATATCCAAGTATGATTGCAAATTCTTTTTTATAAGACTCATTGCTCCTATACTACTATTGGAAATGTCTGGGTATCCTCCTTCCATATTGCCCTCCATTCTGCCTGCAAATCCTGGTGCTTTATGACTTTGGGTCTCTCTGTACATAAGGCACTTTAATCACTGGTTGTAGCAGTTTCAGTGATCAGTACTACTTTTGCCTTCTTTTCATGGACTACTATATCTGTTTTTCTCACGTCTATTCTTTGAACTGTTGGTAGTGGATAATCCCATGTAATATAAACTTCATCATTTTCTATGATGCCTTGTGGCTCATGTTTCTAGTATTTTTCAGCTACTTCAGTATTATGTTTGTACAATCCCCAGTGCAACAGTCTTGCCACATTAATATGCCTTTCAGTATACAGTCCTTTTGCTCTTAGTATATAACAACCAGCAACAAGATGTGCGACTGTTTCCAATTCTGTTTTACAAAACCTACATTTGTAAACTGTTTCTCCCACACGTTCAATGGACTTTGTAAACCAATGTGTACGTAGTCCACTGTCTTGTGCCGCCAATATTAACCTTTTGTCTTTTGGTTTAAATTCACCTCCCCTTAACCATTCCTGTGTTCAGTCCTGATCAACATGAGGTTGTTCCAAGAGTTGTCTATACTTGCAACTATATTTATGCATTTTCCACATTTCCTGCCTTCTCATCTGATTCTTCGCCATGTATTCTTTCTTTTTTTTTTTTTTTGGCACATTCAGTTGCTGCCTGACTTTTATCTACTTCTGGTTTGATTTCCATTCCCACTTGACAGTGATATGATTCTGCTAAACTAAGCAGGGAAGTCATGTTAGACTTATTCTCTTCATGTTTCAAAACTTTCACTATGTTTGGGTCTTGTGAGGTTAGCAGATATGTATGCAGTCCCACAATTGCAGATCTATACATATAATCAATTTTAAGGAGGCCCATTCCACCTTCAGAACAGGGAATATATAGTCTTGGTATGCACTTATTTTTGTAAATCATTTGATGAGTATGAAGCATCCTTGTTTTTCCTGTCCAACCTATCTAAGACCTTTTTGGGATAGTCAATCACTCCAAAAGTGTAAGTCAGGACAGGAAGTGGTCAAGAAGCACAAATTGGTTTACAGCTTGGACTTTGTACTGAGATGTCAGTACTGTTTTCAGTATTAATTTGTCTTCAAAAATATTCCTTAATAAGTTTTATTCACGCTTGTTCAGGTTTTATTGTTGATCCTTCATCAATTCCCAAATATTTATACACTACCGCTTGCTCAAGCTCTTTTATGTCACATTCCTGTCCCAAACTGATGTTTTCTTGGTGCTGCAGCTTTTGTGATTTAAAGATTGCTTTTGCACATTTATCAAGACCAAATGACATTCTTATATCATCTGAAAAAGTTTTGACTATTTGCAGTTGTGCTTTCAGTTCCTCATCTGATGAACTGTACAGTTTCAAATCATCTACAAAAAGAACATGAGAGAAGTCTTTACACTTCATTGTTTTCTGGGAGCTAAATTGTAGCCATGACCTAATCTGTTCAGTAGACAGCTTAATTGATTAAAGGCAAGACAAAAGAGCAGTGGTGACAGAGAGTAGCCATGGAATATCCCCCTTTGAATTTTTATCCCTGGAATGATAATTTATCCTTTATCATGGTTTAACTGCAAAGTAGTTTGCCACTGTTTTGTGGTTGCTGTAATGCTATCAATTGTTTAGCACACTTTTATCCATGAGTGTGGGATACTGTCAATTCCTTTTTTGTAGTCTGTCCATGCCATACTTAGATTCTTCTTCTTTTTACAGTTCTCCTTTATAATTTTGTTTAAAAACAAACGATCATTTGTTCCATAAGACTTTCTTTTATTACCCTTTTGTTCTATTGCCAGTACTGATATTCTTTATGACTGTTGTTCTCCTTAAGGATCTGCATGCAAAATCCTACACTCGCTTTATTTCTTGAATTTCCCCATTTTGTCATCGTCTCTTTCCAATTTGAACTGTATCTTTCTGCTTGTGCTATGTATAGGAGCCTTAACTGTGTAGTTCTGAAATAACCCTTTAAGTTGGGTAATCCCAAACTGCCTTGTTCTGTTGGAAGGATCAGCGTATCTCTTTGACTCTTGCCCTCTTCCCCTCCCAGACAAAATCCTTAAACTCTTTATTAATTGCTATCCACAACTTCTTTGGTTGATAAAATGGGCCATACCTGTATTTAAAACTAAACATTTTTACTGTTTCTTTTTTGTTATACATATCCATAGACAAGAGGTTCCATTTTCTCAGTTTTTGCATTACCTTTTGTTTAGACTCTTCCCATATATCCTGAGCTACCATAACCAAACCCTTTTTAACCAATACTTAAAAGTACCATATCCCCATAAATATATATGTGTATTGCTTAACCAATTTGTTGTGGGTACATAATTTACAGCTATTGCCCTTGTTTTATCTTCATTACTTTTGTATCCTGAAAAGACTTTAACTCTCTATTAATTGCTATCCAGGAATGTCCTCTGTCAAATAATGTCTTCTGCAAATAAAGCCAACTTTTCTTGTTTACCATATCAGTTATATCCTTGTATTTCTTGAGTCGTTTATTTTCTTTGCCAGTGATTCTGAATATAACACAAATAACAAAGGGGAAACAAGACACCCCTGCCAGGTTACTGTGTTCAAACAGAACTATCGGAGAGGACCCCCCCAACACACACAGTTTATTTTCCGCCACCAATCCCTCAATATATTCTTCTAATTATTTTGTCAAGGAATGCAAATGCTTCCAGTGCAGTAGTCATGAAATTCCAGCTTACTCTGTTGAATGCTTTCTCTGCATCAAGACCCACCAACAGTAGTGGCATTTTCTTATATTCTGCTTCCTTCTGGATCATCATTATTAATATTGTCAAATGTTTGTCTCCCCTCCACAAAACCACATTGATCCATATCTATCAATTTTGTCATCACGTCCGCCATTCTTTTAGCCATTATAGACATAAACATTTTATAATCATGGTTTAACATTAAAATGGGCCTGTATGAAGCTAGATCTGATGGCTGTTTGCCATCTTTAGGTATTAGAGCCACCACAGCTTTCCTCCAGGATGTTGGTGCTTCTCCTCCTTTTAAAATACTGTTAAACAAAACCTTCCAGGTCTTTATCATTTTCTTCCCAACTGACTTCTAAACTTCCACAGGAATGCCATCTATTCCTGGAGACTTTCATACAGATTAGTTATACATCACATTTTTATCTCATCTCCTCCTATCCAAACAGTTAGTAATTAAGCCTCATCTACCTCAAACCTTGGCATATTTAATTCTTCCATAAATATTGCCATTTGTAGGGGTTTTTTTTGTTTCCTAGATTTCTCTATGGATTTTCATAAAATTTCCACAATATTTCTAATACCGCTACTGGATCTGTGGTTATTTTTCTTGTTATAGGCTCCCTATGTTTGACAACAACTCTTCTTTCTGTTGCCTGAGCAGTTGTGGTAAAATATTTTGTGCTCTAGCGTTATCATCGAAAACCAGTTGTTTAACAGCAATGTTTCGGAACTCATGCATATCATCCAGGTACTCCTTTACTTTTTCTTTAGCACTCTACAGTTGCAGCTGTTGTTCTGGGACATTCCCCTTATTCTGCAGTACTTTAACATTTTCAGCCCCAATAAATAATTATTTCTTAATCATATCTATTTTTCTTTTACTTCTACCTTATTTTTTAAACTCTCTTCATTTTATCAAACTCCCTAGCTATATTTTCATGAAGAAATGTCTGTCTTCCATAATAACTCCTAAATAATTTCCGCTACTCATTTGTTAAATTTCTGTCTAACAAATAGGTGGGGAAGTGTCAGTTTCTCATTTTTATTTCATTGCCCTGCATTTTTACTTTAGTTGTTATTGGTGCATGACCCAGCCATTTTGGACAATGTGAAATAGACTTCTGAATAAGCTTTGTTCAACCAACAAGTAGCTTACCCATACCATTAAGTGTGGTTATGGTGTTCTGGGCATTGCTTCTAGAGTAGCTGCCACTGGTTCTGTCATGAGGAAACGTGCTTGTTTAAGGTTTCAGTCAACGCTCAGTTACATAATGCGGCATACCATGAAAATTATTCTGCAGAAGTTTTCAGAAAGTTAGACAAAAGAAGAAAACTTATCAAAGTGTGAAACAACTTTTTTGTCTTTGGTTCCCAAATTTCACAGGTACTAGCCAGCCAATCCAAAACTTTTTGTAAGCCACCCACGTCCAGACAGTAATAAGCGATGGCATGAAAACTCAAAAAGGAAGTCCATCTGATTGCAAGGATCCACTTTTCAAAAAAAAATAATTTCTGACCATCTTTACCAAATTCCCCCTACTCTCCTCTACCCCACCCCCTTAGCCTGCCTCTGAAGATTGATGGAAAAGTTTATCTTTCCCTTCCAGTATAGAAATCTATTACAGCAGACTCTTGAGTACTAGATATAATAAAAAACAAAACTGTTAGAACTCCGGTGAGCATCCCTTTTGACTCCATTAGGAATTCCACAGGCTCCCAAAGAGCAGCACATCTGCCTTCAAATCCTTACAGATTTGCATCTTTAGGGCAGGGGGATCACCAGTTCCTGTAGATTAGTGGAGAAAATGTTTTCATTCAAGACTTTTTCTGAAATCCATAAAAGAGGGCATGTGGAGACTCATATGGGATCTGTGCTGATTAAACAACACCATACCTGGTCAAAAATTCAAAACGATAACTCTTTAGAACCTACTTTTTCTTCAATCCCTCCACAGTCCTTTTGTCACCTTAGTTTAAAGAATGCTAATCTCCACATTTCCATTCAAAAGAATTACAGATTTTGTTTTACGATTCCATGATTTGTGGTTAAATTATCTGTTTACTTCTTTACCCTTTAGACTCAACTGCATCAAGAGTCTTGACAAAGTGCCTTGCCCAGTAATAGCTTATTGCATACTTCAAGGCATATACATTTTCCTTACCTGGACAGTAGTCTGAGTTCAGCTTCATTCAGCGATGAAGTGTTAACTGCATTTGAATTTACTGTTTATTTTATTTATTTATTTGCAGTTGGTTTACCAAGATAGTCCATTGGGCCAAGATTAACCCATTTTCAATGGAGTCCTGGGGAGAAAAGCTCCAGAAACAGGGTTACATATTTTTTAGATATGTATTACAATATTTACAAAATTATACGGTTAGAGCATCATACTGGTGATGAACATTACAGATGATACAAACTAGAAAAAGGGAGATCCATATTACTATATTTACAAATTTATACAGTTAGAGTATAACATTCAGGTGACATTACAGATGAAACAGACTAGAAAATGAACGTTTCAATAGGGATACTGAGAAGCCATTGTGTCGTAGGTAGCTAGCTAAGGAAACAAAAGTTAGGAGAGGCAGAAGCTAGGAAGTTCATGGAAAGGAGGAGGAAGGAGGTAAGGCAGTGTAGAATTGCAAGAGATGCAAGAGCATTCCCATTGGGTTAGTAGATGAGAGTGAAGAGATTTTTTGAATATAAAGAGGTTGAAAGTGGTACGAATGGCTGGAGGTAGGGAGTTCCAGAGACGTGCTAGACCATAGGATAGGAGATTTTTTCCTGGGGGTCGAGTTGGTTTATATAATTCAATTAGGTTTTGGTTATTAGATCTGAGTACTGTGTTGGGGAGGTGCATTTTAAAGCCAGAGGATAGGGATGGACAAAGGAAGGGTTTAAAGATGAGCTTATGAGCAAGAGTAAGTTGAGAATAGATGAGTTGGTTGGGTAGTTCTAACCATCTTAGTTTGTGGAGAGAAGAACAGTGGTGGGTAGATGCTTTATGACTAGTAGCGAATTTGGCTATTTTGTTGTAGCATGAGGAAAGTTGTGTTATGAGGGAAGATTGTAGGTTAGTCAGGAGTGGGGCTTCATATAGAAGAGAGGGGATAAGAAATGTGGAAGAGAGAGTGATTTTAGTAGAGGGTGTAAGGAAGCGATTTTGTCAGTAGAGCATGCCTAGTTTTTGATGAGGTTTTTTGATATTTAGGTGTATGTGGGAGTTGAATTTAAGCTGACTATCAATTTGAACCCCAAGTAACTTGGCCTCTGGCACCAATTCCAAGGATATGTTGTTGTTGCTAGTGATTGAAAAAGAGTTTGTGTTGATAGAGATGAGTTTAGAGGGAGTAAATACCATTAATTTGGTTTTAGAGGCATTGAGTGCTAGGTGGTTTTCTTTCATCCATTGTTCAGTGATTGAGAATGCATCTTGTGTAAGCTTTTGGAGAACTGGGATGGATGTGGCAGAGCAGATAATAGTTGAATCATCTGCATACTGGATGATATTAGAGAATGGGCTAGAATTGTGGAAGTCATTTATGAATATGTTAAATAAAAGAGGACCCAGTATGGAACCTTGGGGGACCCCAGTTGGGGTGTTAAGGAATGAGGAGGTGGCTTTTTTCCATTTGACTGCTTGAAATCTATTAGATAAGTAACTAGAGAACCAGTTCAATGAGGAGGGAGATAGGTTAAGCTGGGAGAGTTTAGTTAAAAGTAGTTTGTGAGAGATAGTGTCAAAGGCCTTTGAGAGGTCCAGTAGCAGGGTAGAAACAATGTGACCGGAGTCCCGGGCTTTATTTATAGTTTCTAAGAAGGAGAGGAGGGCTGTCATAGTTCTGTGGCCGGGTTTAAAACCATGCTGAGTTGGAGTCAGTAGGTGATTGTCTAAGAGGTAAGGTAGGAGCTGCAGATGGATACACTTTTCTAGGAGTTTAGAGATGGGAGACAGGATAGCTATGGGACGGAAGTTTGTCGTATTGTTATTATTGCCACCTTTATGCAAAGGTATGATAAAGGCTTTTTTTCCAAAATTTGGGTACTGTGCTTTCTTGGATAGAGCGGTTGATTAGAATACTAATAGGGTAGGCAATGGCTTCTGCAGCTATGCTAAGGAAGTATGAAGGAATATTGTCTGGGGCATTAGAGCATGGCTTTAGTTTCTGGAGGAGTTTTTTTATGGTAGATGTGGGAATAGGTTTTAGTGAGAAAGGTGGAGGAAGGGGAGGTAGGGTATTAGAGGATGGTGGTATTGGAGAGGAAGTGAGAGTGGTGATGGGAGTGGAGGGAAGGGTGTTGGTAGAGGAGGATGGGGGTGAGGTCGAGGATGCGTTGGTGTCGGAGAATGAGGAGGTTAGTTTGGAAATAGAGTTAATGAAAAAGGAGTTGAATTGTGTAGCCAAGTCCATGTCAGTAGCATTTGGATCTGGGCTGGGGTTGACTGTTTTGCAAGGGTTGATAAGGGTAGAGATTCCTTTCCAGAATTTTTGATGATTTGTTTTATTAGTATTTTGGAGTATGGAAAAGTAGTTTTGTCGATCGGTGATAACAAGCCTTTTTACTTTGTTTCTAAGTGTTTTGAATTCATTATGGATGAGTGGAGATTTGTTTTTCTGGTAAAGTGCCCAGACTTTATCTCTATGTCGCATGGCTGTAACTGTGTTTTTGGTTAGCCAGGGGGTGGTTTCTAGTTTTATTCTTTTAGTCCTTAAAGGAGCATGGTAGTCTAGGAGATTTAAGAAGGTTGTGTTGAAGTGGGCCACAGCATTATCTAGAGGTAAAGTTTTTAGAATGTTCCAGTCAACTACTTTTAGAGAGTCAGAGAAAGCTATTGGGTTGAAGTTTTTGTGGTTGCGGGTAGTAATATAATTATGTGTTCTCTGTAAAGGTACAGGGAGTCGGTATGTGAAGATGGGTAGGTGATCACTAAGGGAGTCTGGAAGTGTACCACTATCAGAGAAATAATGAGGGTAAGAGACTAAGATCCAGTCTAGAATGCTACCATTGGAAAGAGTTTTTGAGGGGCGGGTTATGTTGTTAATTAGCTGTGAGAAGTTATAAAGGTTGATATTAAGTGGGTTTGTGGAAGACTGAATGGAAGACCAATTGATATTTGTGTCACCCAAAATTATGATTTCATTGCTAATGTCGGTGGAGAGCCAGAATAGGATATTCTCGAGTGTGGTAATATTATCTCCAGGGGGATATGGAGGGAGGCTATACATATGTGCTTGTATTTATTGACTTGAAGTAGTGATAGGAGTAGTTCAGCATTATTGAAATTTGGGATGGATTTGTTATAAGGGGTGACTGACAAGGAGGATGAGTATAGTAGAGGTACTCCACCCCCTTTTTTGTGGGATCTATCTTTTCTGATGATTGAGTAGTTTGGTGGTATTATTTCATGTTTTTTTATTTGGGGTTTTAGCCAAGTTTCAGAGATAGATAGGATATCAGGTTTATTATGTGAAAGCCAAGCATGAAGGTTTGGGACTTTGTTTACTATGCTTTGGGAGTTTAGAGAGGTGAATAGTATAGACTTATCAATGGTGGTAGAGGTGGAGGGCCCTGTGTTTGGGTGGATATCTCCTGATAGTAGAGTGGTTTTTAGATATAGGGTTAGGTTGGAGAGGTGTTTGGACTGCTTGGAGTTTAGGCTGGGCTTTATTATGTTGATAAAGGATTTGTTAGCTACTATGGTGGTATGATGTTTTTGAGGGTTGATAAGTTTATAAGTAAAGAGTAGATGGCTTTGTATAGGATAAGGATGGGGAGATATTGTGGTGTGTGGTACTACAAAACAAAAGGAGGCTAGGTGCATGAAAAAAACAGGAACCAGTTGCAAAAGCACAAAAACAGGCAGCAGAACTATGAGGCTAAAATAAAACGATATCCACAGCAAGCTCGAAATAAACAGCACTTTAATCACATAAACACACCACTCACTGTAGCGTTTTCATCCAGAATGGAATTCATCAGATGTAACAAGATCATAGGCTGTAAATTTCTTTTTTATATTTGCCTGTTTTTGTGCTTTTGCATTTGAATTTACTAAAAACCTTGTTCCCCTACTCATAGTCACACCATAAAAATTCATCCCTACCACCCACTCACAGTCATGTTCCAGGGATGTCTTCTAGACATCTCTCGAATGACAGCTTTTCTTCCTCCAGAGAAGGTATAGGCTTATTACACAGAAAAAGATGTAGGTCGTGGGTAAACGCTTGGTATTCACCTCGGAGCTTCACAAAAACAAAAAAGAATATGAACAACCACGGCTAAAGGATAAAATACTGTTCAATATAAATGAACAAACAAAATCAAAAGTGAGCACTTTCGCAATCCTCCTGTTCGCTTCTTCAGACTAAAATGCATCAAATTAACTCACTGTGAACCAGTCAGAACACAAAAACAATTATCAAAATTAATAAATGGTAACATTGTTAAAAACAGAGCATATAAAAATGTGCTGAGGATGTATGTCATAAAAACTTCCACATTGATCTTGATACTGTTTTACAGTTTATATTAGTCATTGTACCTAAAATACATAACTAAAACAGAACCTTTAACTAGAAAATCAATGCTTAAGTGGTCTAGCCTTCAGAAATGGTTTTAGGGATATCATTCTATTAATCCCAGGGGGCTTATCAGCTGTAGAATCCACCTCTGCTCTGCCTCTTCAGTTCTGTTCTTACTATCACCCCCCCTTATACTTTCATCTATCTCCAGAACAAAAAAATTAAAAACACGGTGCATCCCCTCAGCTTCAACATGCTTAGCCAAGGCACTAGTAACTATGAGAAGAGTTTACAGGGCACAAAGCTTAAGACGCTCCAGAGGGACATGAATGACTTCCAACAAGGAGAGGTTTTCTCTTGGCCCAGACCACACACACCAGCGTTGTAAGCCAACCGTTGGTTCCTTCCTCCAGTTTGACTGATGGCAATCAACAACCAGTTGTGAATACACCGGTGAAGAAGGGGTCGGTCACATCCTTGAATACGAAACAAGCTCAGAATCCATCTGCTACTCCCACTGCAACACAGCCGACAGTGAGAGCAAGAGAAATGGTGCCACAGAACAATGATATAAACAGCGTGAGCAGTAGTCCAACCATCAGTGATGCTCCTTTTCTTTCAGCTTCAAAAGGGACAGAAGAAACTCCGCTCTTACCCTTTATTCTAAAAAAAGTTTTACCCATAAGTGAAAGGTCAAAAAGCAGAGGGAGAAAAGGCCAGATTCGACAAGTACAAAGCACAAAGGTGCCGCAGAGCAGAATGACAACTCGAAGCAGGAACACACAAGTCCGGTAATTAATTTATCATCTTTTCAGGTAACTGAAGCGCAGATTTCATTGTTAAATAAAGGGCTTTCTTTCATTCCAGCCCAGAGGACTGCAATGGTAGATATTTTAAAAACTGAAGTTGTTTGGCCGGACTCTGTCCCTTAAAGCTATGTTTAAAGAAAACACTATGGTAACAGAGCAGTGTTTTAAAAGACCTAGTACATTTGTACCAAAGATGCATCCGATGGTAGGTGCCTATGTTTCAGTCTGTGAAAGACAGATAAGGGAGGCCTTTCATGTTGATAGACCCACCAGTGTTTTATAATTTGAGCAAAGATGAAACCAATGCATTTTGTGCACTGAGGACTTCGCAATCCATTGAAATCAGACCAGCAGATAAAGGGGGAGGAGTTGTAATCATGGATAAAGAGTTCTATGTTGTGCAGATGCTGAAGCTGGTAGATAATTTTGAAACTTATGCATGTATTTTGAAAGTTTCAGTTAAAGATATAATAGATAGAATATCTTTTTTAGTGTTTGATTTATTTATGACACACTTAATATCAGAGGATTTATTTAAATATTTTAATGTAGAGTGTCCGATTATTCTGACTATCTATGGACTCCCCAAAGTACAGAAAGATATGGTTCGCCCACCAATGAGACCTATAGTCTCGAGAAAGGGCTGGGGAACAGAAGCCATGTCAATTTTTATAGAAAAAAACCTGCATCCTATATTGGAGACCTGTGACACAGTGCTGAAAGATACTAAAACTTTTTTTACATATGCTATATAGTAAGATGGCTAGGTTGAATAGAGAGTTTTTATTTGTGACATTGGATATAGCATCCCCCTTTACAGTGATACCGAATCAATGGGGGATAGAGAACATTAAAAATGTATTATGTACGAAACATACTTTTACAAATGAGAAGATAAACGTATTATGCAGTCTACTGAAAATTTGAATTTTTACTAACAGAAGGTTGGCATGGCTATGGGCATGGCCTGTGCCAATAGCTACGCCAACCTAGCTTTAGTACAATGGGAGGTTATGAGCCTGCTGCATAGGAATGGGTTTAGTGAACATATATTATGGTATGTACGGTTTGTAGACTACATGTTTCTTCTATGGGGGGATACAGCGGATACGCTAGAGCAATTTTTCGACTACTTGCATACGACTACACTTTTTTTGAAGTTTAGTTGCAAATATTCTAATGAACGTATTGAATTCCTAGGTTTTCTGATTAGCAAGACAGAAGTGGGAGGATTAGCAACTGGACTGTATAGGAAACCCAACAGGAAAAATTGTCTACTACATAAGAGTAGTATGCATCCCAGACATGTTAGCAGGAATATGATGAAAGGGCAGATGTGAAGTTGTTCAATCTTGCCATTCATTCTTTACTGATGGGTTCGGAGCCAATCCCTTGGCTCTGATACGACCAATTGCAAAGCTCGAGGTCTTCAAGTAGCTCGAGGCCAAGTCCCTATCCCATGATGCACCTGTGAATTACCCCAGATCTAGTTTGCCGCTGCAACAGATCGGAGGTTCTGATTTAGATCGGGCCAGATAAGCTGTTTTTTCATTACAATTTGTAAACAAATTCTTGCTAGTTAGAATAATTAGATAGTTAGGATTGTTGATGAAGCTCTTATAGCTTTCAGTGTGTTTCCCCTCCCATTTATTCTTTATAAATTTGTAGTTGGCCTCTTTTACATTAGTTTAGTAGTTTTCTCTCTTGGTGTACTGTCTAGCCTTCTGCTTTTTAGAGCTAAGGCTTAGTACAGTAAACCTTACATAATCTAGATAAGGTTATTGTTTACTTTTTAGCGTGCTGTGTGTTATTTAGTGACCTTTGTCACATTTCTTAGATTTGCTGTGTGGTCTGTCTAGCCCTTCTGTATTTTAGATAAGGATTAGTTCTTATTACAGTCTAAATTTACAGTAAACATTACTTATTTAGATAACGTTGTTGTTTCTCAGTAGCTATCTGTTTTGCATAGCCTGCTTGTGTAATAGCCTGCGTTTATTTAAGGCTGTTATATTGTGTGTGTGTGATTTAGCCTGCTTTTATTTAAGGCTTTTGTGGAGATTTTATATTGTGATTTAGTCTGCAATTTTTTCAGGCTTCTGTAAAAATGTACTGTTATAGTTTTTTTTTGTGATAACAGTAAATTTTTTTTCTAACATTATTATGGCTGACCAAGATAAGCACCTTAAGTCTGGGTTCAAAAAGTGCCCAAAGTGTGGCCAAAAAATGTCTGTTACAGACAGCCACATTAATTGTGTTTACTGTCTAGGGGCCCTGCATTTGCAAGACAGTTGTGCCATTTGTCATTCCTTCTCCTCTAGGGTCCTGCAGGAAAGGAAGTGGAAACTTATCGATAGAGGGTTGTTGAAGCCTTTGTTTCAGGAAGCTTTGAGTGACCAGGATGGTTCCAGCAGGTCTTCAAAGTCTTCCAAGACATCGAACTAAAAAAAAATCAAAGAAGTCTTCAACTTGGCTCTACTGCCCTCGGAGCTGACAGTCTTTACTTTTCGGAGCCGGTCCCCAGTCTTGGAACTGGTGTCCGAAGCGCCGAAGAGTTCAATTCTCCAGTCGGTACCACCTTCGGTACGATCCTGTCTATCATCTATCAGCCTGTCGGATCTAGACGTGGATCGTGTGGTACAGAAGCTGTTATCGGCACCGGCATTAGCCAAAATGTTATCGGTTTCGACCCAAATGGCTTCAGAGCTGAAGACCATTGCACTGGCTCTAACTATTCCTCTGCTATGCCATGCTGGTCCTTCAGAGCCAGAGGAGGCAGATGTGATGTTAGTGGAACCTTTGGAGCCGACGCCTGCTCCAGTGTCTTCGGCTCCATGTACTCTGACGTCTTCAGTGCCTATCGAGGACTCTAGGAGCTGACACTCTCAGGTTGGGTCTAGGAGGACAGTCAGACCAACTTGTCAGTTTTGATTTTGCCTTTGGGGGCCTCGGCTTGGATGAGCTTGGCTCCTACCTCGGGCTCGGAGCCAACTGTCCCGGTGCCGCGGGTGTCGACAGTTTCTTCGGATCTGTCAGCTTCCTCGCATCGGAGCAGAGGTGCTTTCAATGCCATGAGGAGAGTCATGTCTCCTGGGACATCCTCGACCTCAAATCTGCCTTCCTCCTCCCCTAAAGTGCCTGTGTTTGCTTCTAGCTCACACATTCTAACCAAGCGTAGAGACACAGATCCTCAGGTAGCCCCATTGGGTGGCCCCTGCTCTTCGGAAACCTCATGAGAAGCTCCCACTGATGAGGTTCCCAGGAAGAGATTGTGCAAGAGGAAACACCTAGACTCCCCACAGGAGTCTCTTACATCGGATACTGACTTAGATGAGTCAGAAGGGTCCCCACAGTCCCCCTCTGAGGATATCTCCTTCTCTGAGATACTTGAGATCCTTAGGCAGAGGGGTGACTGGCAGTCCAAAAGCCCTACTGAGGATGAGTCAGTTCTCCTAAAGGCTTTTGGGTCTCAGCCCTCCACCTCTTGGGTGTCTCCGCCTTTCGATGAGCTGATGCAGCTGGTCTCATGAAGGGCGTGGGAGTCTCCGGATACTATGGAGCCTGTCCCTAGGAGGCCTAACAAATTCATTTCTGCCCCCCTTGACAAAAGGGGTTCCTGTTGATGCCATGGTGGTGGCGACAGCCACCAAGAAGAAAATGTCTGAGACTTCCTTGTCTATATCCATCTTCCTAACAGAGACGCCAGGATTATGGATAGATATGGGAAGCGCATGTTTAGTTCAGTGACCTTTGCTCTCCGTTTACTGAACTATTTAACCCATTTTACTAGGTTGCAAAGAGATCTCATTAAGGAGTTGGGAGATGCTGTTCAGGGTAGAGTAGCTGCAGGATCGTCCGACAAAGTTACTGTCCAGTTTGCTACCCTAAATTCTTTTGTCAACTCATCCATGTGCCTCATATCCTATGCAGCTAATGGAACGAGTAGGGCAGCGGGTACAGGAGTTGCTCTTAGGAGACATTCCTGGATGCGCCTGTGTTCCTTCGTGGAGCCCTTCAAGTCATCCTTTGTGAACACTCCCTTTGATGGCTCGTCCCTTTTTGGGCCTAAAGAGAAGGAAACCTTAGCCAGGTGTGAACAGGATGGAAAGACTCTGTCTGCCGTCGGGGTCCATTTTTCCACCCCTACCCAACCTTACCCTAAAGGTCAAAGGGGAGGAAAAATGTGGTTCCAAAAAGCCCAAGGAGCCTTTCAGGACACACTTGATGAACTCCCTCCAGAGGCAGAGGAGGGGGTTAATAATGGAAGACACCATCCTCGCGGCAGAGGGAGTCTGCAACACCAGGGTGACAGAGATCACTTCTCTGGGAAGCCCTACCAGCGCTTCTGAGAGGAGGCCCGACTGTCCTGCTCTGGTGGTAGTCGGGAGGTCGCTTATCTTTGTACCCAAGATGCCTGGCTCAAAATAACAAAAGACAGCTGGGTACAAAGTATCATTTCCAGAGGATACTTCATGCCATTCACCATACCCCCTCCACCCATAAGAAAAATTCCGGACATTCCACCCAGTTACAGGGAACATGCAACAATAGAGGTCCAAACGTTGCTAAGAAAAAGAGTCATCCAACCAGTCCCAGTAGACCAGACAGGATCCAGAACTTACTCAAGATTCTTTTTAGTTCCAAAAAAAGATGGGGGACTGGAGACCCATATTGGACCTCAGCAGACTGGACAAATCCGTAAAGAAAGAGAAGTTCCAGATGGTCACGCTTCAGTCTATACTTCCCTTCTTAGGGAAAGACAATTGGATGTGCTCGATAGATCTCCAGGATGTGTACTACCACATAACAATGGCCAGGCCATCCAGGGATCATCTGCGCTTCCGGCTGGGAACCAATCATTACCAGTTTCGAGCCCTGACCTTTGGCCTCACTACAGTCCCCAGAGTGTTCACCAAATGCATGGCAGTAGTCACGGCTCACCTGAGGCGTTTAGGATTCTAGATGTTTCCGTACCTAGACAATTGGCTCCTTACTGCCACCACCAGGCATCAACTCATTCAGGCCAGGGAGTCCACTCTGTCACTCTTCAATCAGCTGGGCATTACAATAAACTCAGAAAACTCTGCCTTGTCGCCATTGCAGCATACCGTCTTTATTGGAGCAGAACTGGACACCACCACTACCACACTAAGACTTCCAGTAGAAAGAGTCTTTCTTCTTCATCAGCATGTCAGCTTTCTGATATCCAAAGACAAAGCACCAGCATCAGAAGTTCTGAAACTGTTAAGCCTGATGGCAGCAGCAATTCTAGCCATACCACTAGGTCGTATGCACATGCAGATACTACAATAGTTGTTGTTCACTCAGTGATCTTACCAAGAACTCCCTATGTCTCACTTGATAATGATCACGAATTTCTGCAAAAAGCATCTTTAGTGGTGGTTGACCTCACTTGATGTCACAATAAGACACCCATTTCTGCTACCCCCTCCAGCGGCCACAGTGACCACGGACGCTTCCCTGATAGGGTGGGAGGGGGATTTTCAGGGAAAGACAGCCCAAGGCACATGGACCGATCAAGAGACACATCTGCATATCAATGTCCTAGAGATGAGAGCAGTACTTTTGGCGTTGCAGTGCTTTCAGGACTCTCTTCCTCTGGGTACAATTGCGATTCAGGCAGACGATATGTCAGTGGTCTAGTATTTGAACAAACAAGGAGGAACCAGATCTTTACCCACTTTGTCGCGAGGCCCTCAGAGTATGGCATTGGGCTATTTCCACTCAGCGCTTTCTGTTAGCAATGCACATCCCAGGGAAATCCAACGTGATAGCAGACAAGTTGAGCAGAGCAATTTTGTTACCCCCACGAGTGGTCGCTCAAGGTGGAAATAGCGGACAGGATATTCTGCAGATGGGGCCAGCCTTGCTGCAACCTTTTTGCCAGTCACATGAACACCAAATACAGAAGCTACTTCACCCTGATTCCCCCTCTGGGAGAAGCCCGAAGGGACGCACTCGCTCACGATTGGCCCCCGGGTCTCCTCTACGCATTCCCTCCAATCCTGTTGATACCCAAGGTATTACAGATAGCCAAAGCCCTGGGAAGGACCATCATTCTATTAGCTCCCTACTGGCCTCATTAAATTTGGTTCCCCTTCTTTCGACTATATCTTTTGGAGGACCCCTGGATTCTGGACCCAGTTCCAGACCTTCTGACGCACTCATTGGGGGAACTTCATCACTCTCTGCAGCCCCTGAAGCTGACAGCTTGGCTACTCCAATTCCCATCATAACCAGGTTCCATAACCTTTCCAATGAAAGAAAGCAAATGCTCCTCTCCTCTCATAAATCTTCTACGAGGAAGCTGTACCTCATCAAATGGAAAAAATATTCTGTATGGGCCTCTAAAAACAATATGGATCCTTACCAAGCCCCTATGGCCTCTATTCTAGAATTCTTAACCATGATATTCAGTAAAGGAGATGCAGCAGCAACAGTCCATGTTCAATTGGTTGCCATTTCTAACTTTCAACTGGGATTTGAAGGTTTGAATATTATGTCACACAAGTTATCCAAAGCCTTTCTCAAAGGGACCTTTCATATTAGACCACCTGTGAAATCTCCCTATTCTCCATGGAATCTAAATTTTTATGCCTTCCCGCATAATTCTTCCACCATTTGAACCAGTTTCCTCATGTGACCTCAAATTTTTGTCATGGAAAACCATTTTTTTAGTAGCTATTACTTCTGCTCGCAGAGTGTCAGAGCTTCAGGCTTTATCCATCAAGCCTCCTTATTTGATATTCCATGCTGACAGGGTCTCACTTCCTCACTTCGAACAAACCCCTCTTTCTTACCTAAAGTTTGCACTGAGACCAATCTCAACCAAATTATTGATTTGCCTGTTTTCTTCCCCAACCATTCAAACAATTTAGAGTACATACTGCACAAACTTGATGTTCACAGACAGCTCAGATTTTATTTGGATAGAACAAAAGATTTAAGAAATCAAACCAGCTTTTTGTTTCATTTTCAGACTCCAGGAAGGGTAGACCAGTGGATAAAACAACTCTGTCTAAATGGTTATCTGATTGTATTACATTTGCTTATTCAGCTGCCAATATGCCCTTACAGCATAAAATTAAGGCTCACTCAACCAGAGCCGTTTCTACATCCTCTAACTTTTCTGCCAGACTTCCTATTGATAACATTTGCACAACAGCCACTTGGTCAAAACCTCATACCTTTATCACTCATTACAAAGTTGACAGGGCCTCCTTTGGATCCACGGTCCTGAGAAATATACTCCCATGAGCCAACCGAGGTTGATGGTGCTTGGGACGCTACCCATCAGTAAAGAATGAACGGCAAGATAGAACAATTTCACATAAAGAAGTTATGTACTTACCATAATGTTCCATGTGAGTTGTTCATCTCACCTTCATTCGTACGTCCCTCCCGGGCTTTTAGATGACCGAGATGCTGGATCCATCTTGGATGCTCAGTCCTTCTGTACCTTCTCTTGGGAGTGATAGAATGACATATGGTATTGTTATATGCAGCAAACAAGATCTGAGGTAACTCTAGGTGCATCATGGGATAGGGACTTGGCCTCGAGCTATTTGAAGACCTCGAGCTTTGCAGTTGGCCGACTCGGAGCCGAGGGATCGGCTCCGAACCCATCAGTAAAGAATGAAGGCGAGATGAACAACTCACATGGAACGTTATGGTAAGTACATAACTTCTTTTTTTAGTTATGTATTTTAGTTACAATGAATAATATAAACTGTAAAACAGTATCAAGATCAATGTGGAAGTTTTTATGACATACGTCCTCTGCACATTTTGTATATGCACTGTGTTTTTAACAATGTTACCATTTATTCGTTTTGATAATTGTTTTTGTGTTCTGATTGGTTCACACTAAGTTAAATTCAGTGGGTTAATTTGATGCATTTTAGTCTGAAGAAGCGATCAGGAGGATCGGGAAAGCGCTCACTTTTGATTTTATTTGTTTGTTCATTTATATTAAACAGTATTTTATCCTTTAGCCGTGGTTGTTCATGTTCTTTTTTGTTTTTGTGAAGGTACAGGCTTATCTCTACTTTCTGAACTTGTCAAATCAGTTAGTGACATCTTCACAAGAATTTCTCAGAGACTTGGGTTTCATGGCATCATCCATTAGGGGTCCGAATGGAGAGATGATAAGTCAGCAAGCAAAAGAGAGTAGTATTGATGAAATTGAATTCATCCTCAAGTCTTGTTTTTTTTCCTTCATGAGGTGGACACTATTTTCACAAGCTCTCACCAAGACAACACTGATATATAGACTGTATTTTATATAGCATGTTTCATGGACAGAAGTAGGTCAAAAATTAAAAAAGGTAGCTGGGTGTACAAGACCCAGATAAAAGAGTGCCCAATCCTGGTAGATGCACTGGTGCCAGGACTGGAAAAAATGGCAGTGTAGAATCTTCAAAATACAGAATTATTCCTACAGTGAGGCCAGGCTAGGCTCAGGAGGAGGATGGCGCCCCTGTTGTAGAAGGAAGTAGCAGTCCACAAAAACTGATATGCCAAAGAAGAGCCATAAAGATGATAGAGTGGACTATTGAGGATAAGAAAGAAATTATGTATTGTTACTGTTATGCAAAAAGCTCAGAATTTCCAGACACAAGATATACAAAAAGATTGAGAGAGACATTAGAGGAAAGAAGAATACTTCCACAAGAAAAACTGTCAGAAGCCTCAAATAAAAATTTGCATGCATTAATACAACAGATTTGTGAAAAACATTATATAGACCACATATGGGCAACCCCCGGCCCTTTACCTCATTTGATCCGGCCCTGCTCGATTGCTGTGAAGTTAATTAGTAGTAGGAGAAAACATGGTGTGTTCTACTGACTTGCGCAAAACATGCTTCGTCTGCATGACAAGTGGCAGGAGCGTGGCCCGGATGCAAGGCTAACTGATGTCGTACAAATACAGTGTGTGAAAAGAAATGAAGTCCGGGATGCTATTTTGCTTCGAATGACCCAAAACATCAACCCCTTTAATGGTAAGCTTGCCAGACTGCAATAAGTTGGGACTCTTTTTCTGTCAAGAATACTTTTGATAAGTCTTTAAGTGGCTGAAATATGTTGCATATTAGAGTGGGAAGAGAGGAGGATTGGTGGGAAGGAGTTAGCAAAGAACAGCTGAAAAGCATGAGAGAGCTGAAAGATGAAAATGTTGAATGTCTTTATAATAATGCACATGTGCATTACATATTGCTTGTGTATTTGGTGGAAACAACTTGCAGGGATAGTCTAGAATTAATTGTGCAAATGTAGTGGGAATTGAGGGTAGGATCAGTAATGAAACATTGCATACTATTTATTCAGTATTTCTAATCCAACTGGTGGGTCGTCCAGCTGCCTTTTGGACATGGCAGAATTAAAACTGCATGACAAGCGGCAGAAGCGTGGCCCGGATGCAGGGCTAACTGATGTCACAACCAACCCTTGCTGCTTCCCATCCTCTCGCCGTGCAGTTGTGAATGTCGCTTATAAGAAGAATGTCAGGGGTTATGTCAAAAAAAAGAAAAGTAGATGCAGAGAATCGTCAGTTTCAAGAAAACTGGACGGAGGATTATTATTTTATTCTGAATCAAGGTGTGCCTGTATGTTTGCTGTGCAACGAATCTGTATCTGTCAATAAAGAATACAATTTGAAGAGACACTTTACTACGAGACATCCGGATCACCAAAAAAAAGATGGACAACTACGAAAAGATGAAATACAGAAATTGAAGAAGAGCTTGGATAACAGGCAGCAAATGTTCAACAAGCTAAGAACACAGCACAACAGCACTGTCAAAGCCAGCTTTGTGGTAAGCGAAAAAATCGCTAAGCATTCTAAGTCATTTGGTGAAGGAGAATTTATCAAAGAATGTCTGCTGGATGTTGCAAGTATAATATGCCCTGAAAAGAAAAAAGATTTTGAGAATATTTGCTTGTCGAGACGTACTGTTGTCCAATGGATAGAAATGATGTCAGATGATATCCAAAACAGTTTAAAGGAGAAGCTTGCTAGATTGGAAGCATTTTCAATTGCTTTGGATGACAGCACCTATGCCTCTGATACAGCACAACTAGCGATATTTTTGTAATAAACTAATATTGTTGGAAAGTCAGATAAGAGCTAAAAATTGCTATCATTTTCCTACTCTTGCAACTCATAAAAATATCCCATATAATTGTTATGGAGATGAACTGAAGACACTAATAGAGCAATTTGATACAAGGTTTGCCGACATCCAAAGCAAAGACTCCACCTTCGCACTATTTTCTCGTCCGATGGATGCTGATGTAAACAATGCGCCAGAAAACTTACAGATGGAACTTATTGAGCTTCAGGCAGATCTAGTGCTAAAATCGCAATTTAACAACATTGCTTTGATGGATTTTCATGCATTTTATTTGGTGGAAGAAAAATATTCAAATTTACGCGCCTTTTCAAGAAAAAACATTTGTCTTTTCGGCAGCACATATATGTGTGAACAGTTTTTTTCCAGGATGAAATACAATAAATCAAAAATTCGGACAAGGATAACGGATGAAAACCTCGAACATTCTATGCGAATATCCTTAAGTAATACCAAGGTCAATATTGATAGTCTCGTACTTCAAGTACAAGGCCAATCTTCACACTAAATTATGTTGTTCATTATGTAAAATGCATGTTTCTAGAGCTTTATACCAAAGCATTATATTATAAATTAATAAAATATGAAGTAGCAACTTGTTTTAATTAATTTAATAATAATTTACTTTATTTAATAATTTGGTCCGGCCCTCGACTCGGAGACAGAATGATAATTTGGCCCCTACACTAGGAAAGGTTGCCCACCCCTGATATAGACCAAGAAAGTTTGATTTGTTTGGGAAAAGAAGCATCTGAGGAAATGCAAAAATATAAACAACAAAACCTAGAGATTTTTGAAAAGTATAAAAAAATATATGGGCATGGGAAGGAAAGAGTGATTTGATATGGTGCAATACTTATGGAAAGTTGAAAGCCAAATTAAGCAATATAAAAAGGCAGCCCCAAAGATATTCAAAGAGAAATACAGCCAAAGGTTCATAGGTAGGTATTAGGCTATCTGCCCAAGGGCCTACGTAAGCCTAGCCAGCAAGGTTCCATAGCTTATGCCACCCAAGAAAGTTATTTTCCTGTGCCACTATCCAGCAGGGACACAGAAGTGATCCCCGGGATGTATTTCCTATTTCCCATCCACTCATCAAGATTTTTCTTAAAGAGTGCTAATGAAGAACTTTGCTTGACATAGATGGGTAGCTTGTTCCAGAGTATAGGAAGTCTCTGGGACAGGAATCTATCCCTCCAGCGTGTCCTCTTTATTGTGGTGACAAGTTTTATGTCCCTAGAGCGTGTAGCTCGGAGGGATTGGGATTTCTTTAGGTGTAGCATGTCCAACAGCTCTGGGTTTGACATAGCTTTATATGTTAGGCAGAGATCACCTCGGAGTAGACGATATGCTACGGAGTAAAGCTGGAGTTTTTTGAGGTGGTCAGTGTAGGGCATTTGTTTGAGGCCAGTAATCCTCTTTGTGAGGTACTTCTGTGGCCTTTCCAGCTGCTGCAGATGTCTTGTGAGGTACATTCCAAAAGGGGCGTTGTACTCTATAATGGGTCTAATGAGTGATGAGTAGAGGGGAACAATGACCCCCTTTTTCCTGGATGAGAACCCTTTTATGATGAGGTGTGCCACATAGAAGGACTTCCTGACTATTGTGCCGATGTGACTGTCAAATGAGAGACTACTGTCCACCTGGGTCCCAAGGTCTCTTATCACGCATTCGGTGTTATGTAGATTGCTGCCTATGTGGTAGTTCATGTGTACAGAGGTTTTACCAAAGGGGATGACACTGCACTTTTTGGCATTGAGCTTGAGGCCATGGCTCTGACACCAGGCATCTGTCTCAGTGACGCCCTTCTGTAGGATGTCCATATCATTTGGGGACTTGACTATGGCTCCTAGTTTGCAGTCATCTGTGAACTTCATTAGCCAGAGGCCTTCTGTGTTAGCCTGTACTTCAGAGAAGTAGATACCAAACAGGAGAGTTCCCAGGACAGAACCCTGTGGTACTTCACTTGTCACTGCTTTGAGGTCAGATTTGGAGTCTGCAACTTTTACAGTGTGGGTTCTGTCAGTGAGCCAGTTGTAACCCATCTTGTGACGTAGAGATTTATACCTAGTTTAGTGAGTTTAGCTATAATTCCAGAATGGCGGATAGTGTTGAAAGCCTTGGCGAGGTCAAGATAGGCTGTGTGAATCACCTTACCCTCATCCACGGCTTTGGTGACTGCCTCAAAGAAGTCGATCAAGTTCAGGTGGCATGATCTGCCTTTCACAAACCTGAACTGGGTGGGATCCAGAGTTTGGAGGTTACCAGTGTCTTTGTTTAGAACAAAAGGGCAATGATGATACATTCCATGGCCTTGCAGACCAGGCTCATCAGGCTAATAGGTCGATAGTTCCCGGGATCAGTGGTGGCTCCCCCTTTGTGGAGTGGGATAACTGTTGCTGTGCGCAATTCAGTGGGCACAAAGCCTGATACGAGGCTATTATTGAAAATGATGCTTAAGTGGGGAGCCAGTTCGTTCTGAAGTTCGTGTAAAACACAGCCTGGGATGTTGTCCGGTCCCATGGATGCTCTGTTTTTGGCTTTAGAGAGTGCAGCTTTTACCTGCGTAGTTGTGATTACAGGGACTCTGCATTCTTCCTGTATAGATATGGGCCCTTTAGGGGGTGAGAGGGGGGTAAAGTTAGCACTGAACCGATCTGCCAGGATGTTGGCAATATCAGTTGGTTCTGTAATTTTCGTGCCGTTGTGCTGCAACTCAGAGCAGATCTGGGTGTTGCCATCTAGATTCTTGACCTATCTATAGAATGCTTTGTGGTTGTCCTTGGATTTAGTGGCAATTTTGTTTTCGTAGCTAGCTTTGGAGGATCTTATAAGGGATCTTAGTTTCTTACTGAGGCTGACCAAGGAGCTCCTCCACTCATGGGATTTTACTCTCTTTTGCAACACAGATATGGAAATGTCACAGTTAAAAATACTATCACAAAGATGGAATGTAGAAAAGAAGATTAGTAAAGTATAAGTTAAAACAATGGAAGTTAAATTTATGGAATGCCTGCAAAGTGAAGGATTTGGTGTAGAAGGTCTAAAACAGGTTACATCACAGCATGATGGAACGGGTCCCCAAAGTAAAGAGAAACAGGAAGATGAGGAGACATCTGAAAAAGAAATATGGACATGGGAAAGAAAGAGATTTAATATGGTGCAGTATTTATGCAGAGGGGAAAACAAAACTAATCAATACAAAAAGACCAGCAATAAAGATATTTGAAGAGAAATACAGGCAAAGGAATCCATACATGAAAAACTTTACAGTACAAAAAATAAGAAGACAAAGAGAAAAAGTAGAAAAGATTAGTATGGAGAAGTTAAAGAAATAGAAACTGAGGTTATGGAGTACCTGCAAAGTGAAGGATTCAGTGTACAGAATCTAACTCAGAAAACACCACATCAGGATAGAGCAATGGACACCCAAATTAAGGAGAAACCAGTGGAACAGGAAGCAGCAAGTCAGTTGCCATATGAAGATATTTTGGAGCCTTTCAAACAAAACCACTATAACATTCACGTGAAGTTGGACAGCAAGGGAAGGAACAGGAAACTCTGGCAACTGTGACGCAGTTAATGTTGAGGAGTGATAGGCCAGTGAGTTCCCATATGACAGAGCATCGGATGACACAGGATGAAATTGAATAGAATGTGTCACAGGAAGATGTACCCTCAGATTAGAAGAAAATGAGCTAAGAAAAGAGTTGCTTGATTTAATAGAGATAGACATATATTAAGATCAGTGAAAGAAAGAAACTGCAGCAGGTCAATAAAACCCAAAAAGTTAGAAGTTGATAAAACAAATGAACACAGTAATTAGGACTGTCCATAGAGATCCATGCAATATAACAGAAGTAAACAGGATATATTACTGTGCAGCTAAAGTAATAACAGATACAATTCTACCACAAGAACACACGATAGTAACGGAAAGGAAGGAGAGAAATTCAATGCCACCATGCAAGTACTGAATAGAGGAAACTATAAAGCAAGTGTCATTGTTAGAAGAGTATAGAAGACAGAACAGGTCAATAAAAATACTCAAAGATAGAGGTGATAAAAGCAATGCTCAGTTTTATAACGGATCAGGATTTATCATGCCTTATTGCAAATAATAAACTAAAAATATCAGCACAGGCAGAAAAAACTTAGAAGATAAACAGATAAAGGTAAAGAAAAAGTACAAAATAAGCAATTTATTGTTGATCGAAAAAAGTTTTATAGAGAACTGGGAAACAAGGTAAAAGGAACTGAAAGACCACCAAAAATAGAAGAAATAGATACATTTTGGAGAAGTATATATGAAAATCCTGTGGAACATAACAAAGATGCTAAATGGATAGAAGAAGTAAAAGAAAGAGTAAGAAGTTCAAATGTATAGGATATGAAATGGGATAAAGTAACAGCCAGAGAGATTGAAACAAAGTTAAGAAAAGCCTCTAATTGGACCCCCCAGGCCCAGATGCAGTACCTAACTTCTGGTTAAAGACATTTACATCTTGGCACGAAGATTTATCCATGAGTAAGAACTATTTATATGCTCACCCCGAACAGACACAAACCTGGCTAACAACAGGAAAAACAATGCCCCTACTTAACAGTGAACCTACAAGCTACCCTAAAAATTATACCCCAGTAACTTGCCTTCTGCCAATGTATAAACTATACACCGGAATTGATGCCGACAGAGTTTATAGTCATTTAGAAGAAAACTGAATTATGGCAGTAGAACAAAAGGGCAGTACAAGAAAGTCATATGAAACAAAGGAACAGTTGTTGTTAAAGTCATAGTGGAGAACTGTAAAAAGAGGAAGAATCTAACTATGGCATGGATTGACTACAAAAAAGTATTTGACATTATCCCACATTCATGGATAAAAGAGTGCTTAAAAATGTATAAGATACACCCTATACTGATAACTTACATCACAGCGACCATGAAACGGTGGGAAATCACTTTGCAGTTAAGCCATGATAAAGGACAAATTATTATTCCAGAGATAAAAATCCAAAGGGGGATATTCCAGGGTGACTGTCTGTCACAATTGCTCTTTTGCCTTGCCCTTAACCCATTAAGCTGTCTGCTTAACAGATTAGGTCATGGTTATAATTTGGCTCCCAGAAAGCAACAAAGTGTAAAAACTTCTTGTCTTCTCTTTGTCGATGATTTAAAACTGTGTAGCTCATCTGATGAGGAACTGAAAGCACAACTGCAAGTAGTCAAAACTTTTTCAGACATTGTAAGAATGTCATTTGATCTTGATAAATGTGCAAAATCAACCTTTAAAGTAGGAAAGCTGCAGCACTAAGA
This sequence comes from Protopterus annectens, assembly GCF_019279795.1. Taxonomy (NCBI): domain Eukaryota; kingdom Metazoa; phylum Chordata; order Ceratodontiformes; family Protopteridae; genus Protopterus; species Protopterus annectens. The sequence goes on from NC_056750.1 coordinate 348,037,542, forward strand.
AAACATAAGTTTGGGACAAGAATGTGATATAAAAGAACTTGAGAAAGAGGGAGTGTATAAATATTTGGGAATTGATGAAGGATCAACAATAAAACATGATCAAATGTGAATAAAACTTAATAAGGAATATTTTAGAAGACGTAAATTAATCTTTAAAACAGAGTTGACATCTAAGAACAAAATTCATGCTGTAAACCAATTTGGTCTTCCTGTCCTAACTTACAGTTTTAGAGTGATTGACTGGCCCTAAAAGGTATTGGATAGATAGGCAGGAAGACAAGAAGGATGCTTCATGCTCAGTAAATGATTTATAAAAATCAGTGCATACCAAGATTATGTATCCCCCGTTATGAAGGAGGTATGGGCCTCCTTGAAACTGATTGTATGTATAGATCTGCAATTGTGGGACTGCATACATATCTGCTGACCTCACAAGACCCAAACATAGTGAATACATCTAAGATGACTTCCCTTCTTAGTCTAGCAGAAGCATGCATATCGGTGTGAATTGCTTAATTGTGGTTTAGCGTATATTTCAATAAATGTGAATCTGTTAGCCATTTCTGCACATTTGTTACTGCATCCTGCTTAGTCTGCTTTTTGTCAGGTGATACAGTTTCTTAATGGGTTACTATGTGTTAGACTGATAAAGAAAATGGTGGCTCCTCCATGGGATTTAAATTATGTTTTGGAGAAGTCAACCCAAGCTCCCCTTGAACCAGCAGACATTTCTTCTTTAAAATTATTAATTTGGAAAACTGTTTTATTGGTAGTGTCTAACTTTACAGGCCCTTATCTGTATTTCACTTTTTGGTCTTTCACAAGGACAGGATGAGTCTCGGAACAAACTCTTCCATTATACCAAGGGTAGTCTCTGAATTTACCTTTAAACAAATTGTCTCTATTCTTTTTACTGTAAGGCCCAAAATAAGGGATAACCTATTTCTTGTTGATTAGATGTATACAAACAGCTATCATTTTATTTGGATAGAACCAAAGGCTTAAGAAAAATAAATTAACTTTTTGTTTCTCATGATTAGAAGAAAATGGGACAGCCAGTTTCTAAACAATCTATTTCTAGTTGGCTTTCTTTTTCTGTTCAGTTCTGCTATTCCATCCTTGGCATAGTCCCACCAAAAAATGTTAGTGCGCATTCTACCAGGGCATTTGCTACTGAAGGAGCTTTTTTGAATGTAGTAGATAATTGGACCATTTTAAAAGCTGCTTCTAAATTCTCTGTTCACACATTTACCAAGCATTACAAACTGAATGTTTTCTCTAGAGCTAGAATTGGATTTGCAAAAGCTATTGTGTAAGACTCCTGGGTTATGGTTCATCTCCCTCTACCTATTCTTCTTGAGGAATACTAGAACAGTGATCTTATGAAGGACATAGTACAGTTGTGTAAGTAGCTTACCATAATGATAAATGTTTGAATTGATCACTGTTGCAGTGCATATATCCTCCCTCCACCCCACACCCAGGGAATCACTTTGCCTAGCTGGGGTGGGGATTGTAACTTGTTTATCAATTTATTTATTCCCCACCTTGCTTTCTTCTCTAGAACTTGAATTACAGCTCTAAGCTTCAGCCTCTAATGTTTGTGTGTGTGTGTGTGTGTGTGGGGGGGGGGGGGGGTAGCTCTGGGGTTTTGTCATGTCAGTATGTTCTTATTGTACTAGTTCATCTGCTCATACTTGGGGCAGATGTACAGTGTGAAGGAAAGATGCCTGAGCTTTGTAGATTGGTTGGACATATGGCTGTCCTCGCAGATAAGTCCTGTTGATGAGTAATACTGCAAAAGTGATCCATTCAGACACCTACCATTATGGTCAGCTGTTCTTTCTTGGCTACCTTAGCAGTTTTAATTATCACAGTCCACTTTTCAGCTATCTGAACATGTGTTCATGCAGATCCGTCTCTGGTTACCCACCCAATAGCCAGACATTTCCTTAAGGGCATTTTTCATCTTACACCATCCAGGAAACAACAGTGGTACCAGCCTGGGACTTTAAATGTTGTGTTTCTAAAACTTACTCTGCCAACTCTGTGGCCTTTTGAAATTGTTGTTTGATTGTGCTGTAAAAATTTCTGTCCTAGGAGACCATTTTCCTTGTGGTTGTTACTTCTGCTTTGAGGGTTTCTGAACCAAAAGCTGCCCTGGCATCTGATCCTCATGCAACGTTTCATCAGGCCATATTGGTCTGAAGGACAAACCCATCTTTCATACTTCAGGTGATGTCGGTGTTGTCTCTTAATCAGTCCATACAAATTCCAGTCTTTTCCCATAAAATGGATAGAATTTCACATTCCTTAGATGTGCATAGATACTTGAGATAGCATTTGGCAAAAAACAAAGATTGAGAAAGTCTACCAGCTGTTTCTTTCTTTCTGATATTACAACTTGACAACAGTAGTACCTTAACAAACCTTATCTGAATACTAACTAACTGCATTATTTTTTTGTGAACATCATGGTTAGTCTCAAAGTAATGTAAGCTTATTGGACTGAAGCAACAAACTTCTTTGTTTTCATGAATGTTTGTGTTAGAGCCTGTTTTGTTTTCTTTTTCTGCTCACGTTGCCCCATCTGCCTGTCAATCATTAGTCCAGTATCAGTCAGTCATTCATCAGGGCTGGTTCACAACTTTTCTTATTGAGGCAGTATAGCTGAGTGCATTCAGAAGCTGAGGAAGATGGTGTCTAATGTCTAATGGGCTGAATGCAGAGGACTCACTTCCACAAGGGGTGTTCACTCCCCCCAAAGCATGGAAAGTCATTTCAGTGTTTTCCACCAGAAGAATCACACCTTACCCAGTGTGTTCCTGAGTACATATAACCCTCCCCACCTCCCAGGAGAAGAGAGCAGGTCATACCTTTTCACTCCCTCCTCTTCATTTCCTGGATGTTCCATTGTCAGGGCAGTTAATTGCAACCTTGTCAGCTGGGTAGCAGTCAGGACTCTATCCTACTGTTCCATGGAGCCAGGCTACTATGGCATATGTGAGATGGCTGTCTGGATGTATCCCTCCATCCATACTTTTCTCAAGCACTACAGTTTGGAAGCATTCTCCTGGAGAAGGGCAGGCTTTCCTTACTACTAATACAGGATCTTCTAGCTTTCAATCCTTGGATTAATACTAGGGCAAATACTTTCATAGCACGTTTCACATGGTATTCTACCACAACAGTGATCCTTACTATGAACATAGTATGGTTGTGAACTATCTGATTCAATAGTTGTTTAGTCTAGGGCTCACTTCTGTAGTATGGACTCTCTCCCAAACAAAAGAAAATGTGGAGCAAAGTAAAACAAGGGGGGAGCCAGAGGCAACCTAATGGCCTACAGGTAGGGTGTGGGAGGCCTATATTAATTTCCTCAAGGCCCTGCACAGTAAACCTTTACTAAGACACAGTTTAGAGGTAATTTTGTAACCCTCCCTTGTGAGTACTAACTTTATTGGTATCTTAGCAAAATGAATCAAAGATGGTGCAGACCACTGCCATCTTCTACTCAATGTTTGTCTGATCTCAGTGGCGCAAGGAGGAGATCAGCCTGCTGGTAACTTGCGGCTGTACTTTTCAAAATGTTCAGAGTATCTTGTTGGCAAAAGACCACACTTCATCGAGCATAAAGTAAATGAGAACAGTAGCTGTGATAGTCAAGGCATTTCAAATGTTCTGTATGCCATTCAGATGAGTCAAGACCAGTGCACGATTTCTTAAGACAATGGCACAGTGACATTTGAAAAGTTTACGAATCTTTGCCACAGAATGTGTACAGCAACTCATTCTACCACTATGTGCATGGAACCAATAGATAAGAATATAGCACAGATGTTTTTTAAATCAAAAAGTGTATATGTGAAAGAAGAAAAGATGCACAACTTGGAGTTGTAGAAAAATATGCAATCTTAATACATATATTCTTTAACTGTACAAAATTTAAGTATATATTGTCAATGATATGTAAAAATGGGAGGAAGTGTTTCAGTGACAGTCAAAACTAACTGAAATACTCCAGAAGCATATAGCTTTATTACCAATCCTGGTACCTTGGCAATTTGCCTTCTCAGGATATGACACCAAAACTTTGACTAGTTGTTTATATAAAAGGGAGAACCCAGTTAATTGCATAATTAAACAATTAATCAAGTTAACCAGTATTAAAATACATCCATATGCATATATGCACTGAAAAGTACTTGCTGGCCAATAAAGAGTAAAGTTGAGAGCAGAAGAAAAAAAATTAACACTGCAGAATGATTACAAGTAAAGTGTTCACAAACAAGCTTGGTAAAACAATTAAAATAACCGTATTTATATTACTAGACAGTAATATATATTCAAATACATTTGTCATTTCATATTTGCCATACATTCCACATCCATTCAGAGTCTGATATCTAAGTTAACTATGCATATGCAAGTATCATAGAATATATGTCTCCTCTGCAGTGTTTTACCAATTCTTTCCAATCCTCTTTCAGTTTCCATGTCTAGTCCAAGTCTGTCAACTATGAAGGTTACCGCGATATTTTTAAGTTTAGTGTCTAGTATTCCACAAACACCTCCCAGTCTTCTGTTATATTATACAATTTTCTTTGAAGTTACACATTTAAGTTATTGTTCATATAAAGATGAGCATATCTTTTGTAAAAGGCTGTCTGGGCATATTCAAAATCTGATTTTCAATGTTTCATTTTATTTGAGTTATGGATGTATGAAGAAATCTATTGTCGTTTTGTCCATCCTAAATACTGACCTGAAGAATACTGGACACAGGCTAGAGCTATGCTGTATTACATTAGTCACTTCCCTAAGTCTTAGCACTGTCCCTGTCACGACAGCCGTGAGTCCTACTGTTCACACATGTAGCTGTTAAGTTCCTCAGTCTTGGTCCTGCACCAGCCACTGAAGTTTTCCTGTCAAACTCCCTTGTGGGACAGAGTCAGTGGCTGTGAAGTACAGGTGGACTGCATCTGTTTATATTCCCTTGTTCATTTCTCCTTTAACCCAGTCATAAAACTGGATTAGGTCTGACTTACAGCTTCTATTGGCAATGAATCTATGTCAGCTGCTGTCTTTGAATTTGTTGTCCGTTAGAACCACTGTCAGCTTCCCTTCAGGATTTTCTTTATACCTTTCCCTGCAACTGCTGTTAAACTTAACATGCCTGTATTTTTTTCTTCCCCTCCCCACTGGTGCACTACTACGCTCTAGTCCTGTGGAACTTTTGTACTAGGTTGCAGTCTAAGATGTCCATCAGGAGATCTGTTGACACACTACATATTTCTGGATACTTTGAGAGGTAGTCCATCTTGTCCTTGTGTTTTATATTCCCTAAATGCAGCAAGTCCCCTGTGAAACTCTTTCCTGTTTACTCTGGCATCTGTCCACTGTTCTCTTCATTTTATCTTGCCTCCCTACCAGCATGACGCTCTTCCCTTGTTTTGTTTGTGAAGAATACTGGACACAGGATAGAGCGATGCTGTATTAACACTTACAGAGGCACAGTAAACTAACCTAAAAAGGGCACAGTTGAACCCATTTCAAAGGGTGGCGAAAGCCAAACACACTCTGGCTAGGCTGATAAATGCCCTAGGGCATATAGCCTAGTATCAACCTATGAACCTAAGACTGAAACAAAGTATTAATTCAAATTTTTTGTCTTTTCTCACTGTTCTGTAATTTCCTTCCCATCTTTACTCAGCCAGGCTATTTCTGTCCTTCCCTTTCTTCTTTCTACTGTGACCCTAAAAAACACCTGCCTCCCATGTTGATACCTTCTGCTAAATCCCTTTCAACTTTAGCCTTTGCTGGTATTACCATTTTTCTCATACTGTTGTCCATACTCCACCCCTGATCCTTTTCAATAGTTTGTGTACTCCTCAGATTTGCTGCCAGACTCCTGACTCATCCTTGATCACAGCATAATCCACTGTGCTAAAATTGCACACTGTCTTCCTTGTCTTATGATTTATACTCTTTCATCCTTCTCTAAGCCATACATTAACACAAATCACTTTGGCTAATAGTGCCTTAATCTGGACAGCCTTTGCACTAGTTAGGACGACATCCAGAATTCTGTCCCTTCTTATGTAATCTTGCATGGGTTGTCTGGCCCCATTATAATCTAAGATCTCAGTAAATCCCCAGTCCCTCTCTGTCCTGGACCTCAAAATCTCCCAGTCTTTTCCTGGCTATTAAGAAATTTGTTACTTTGTTTCAAGATTAAAACATGCTTTTTTTGTTAGTTTCTCTTAAGCTTGAAACTGTTAAACCATGGAGTATTTTGGTAGACTGCAGAAAATTAAAATAGATGCTACATTTTTTTTTTCATATATTTCACGTCATTCCTTGGAGAGCCTCTTCTTTTCCAGTGAAAATTTGCCTATCTGATGTCTGTTCAGTCTTCATCAAACCTGTAGATCTTGACTCCGACATCGGAACCAACTTGGCCATTAGCAAGCTAAAGTTTCCAAGCTAGAGCTTCTCCCACCCTACCCATACTGCTTCACTCCTCCCAAATACCTCAGATCTCATTTGCCATGCATCAGCAAAGCATTGTGGTCCACTTAGAGCTCCTTGTAGGTCTTTTTCAGCATTTTTCTTCAGTACCATGAGTGGCCTTTGGCCTGTTTTCCTCTTTAAAAAATCTACCCTAACTTTGTCCTAATTAAAAAAAAAATGTAGCTGTCTCTGATGCATTTGTCTTGTCATGTCCTATTCTTTTTCCTGTCTTCCCTTATTTCCTTTTTTCTTTTGATTTACTATGTCGGAAAAATCTGACAAGCCTGTTGACTTTAAAAAGTGCACTTCCTGTAAGCACAAGATCCCTGTATCTGATGCCCCTGGGGAGTATGTTTATTGTCTGGGTCCTGCCCACCTTGAGGTGGCTTGTTCTATCTATAAGGCCTTCCTCCCCTGGGCCATTACAGGTGGAAGAAACAAGCTGGTACTCCTAGGTCTTATTCCTCCTCCAGCTATTCCTTCTGTCTCAGGGGCTCAAAACCCTGCCAAAAAATTAATGGACCCTAAGACCAGACCCCTCTGTATTAGTTTTGTAGGAGCTTCCCAAAAAGGCCCCAAGAACCTATGAGCAGAGTACTTTGGGGCCAATCTCTGCAGCTACCCTTCCGCCCTGTGCCTCGGGCCAGAACCAGTGGTGCCAAGTATGTCCCCCCAGGATGCCAGTCCCAGGCACCACTCCAAACCATCCGCTTTGTCCTCTTCCAGCAGGCCTCTTGGAGATTCATATGTTGGTTATCCCAACTCGGTCCCCAACAGGATCCACGAGCAGAGCTTCTCCTTACAAAATAGTATCTCCTTCTCTGATCTAGCAGTCCTGGGAGCCGATTCATCGGGTCCACTAGTCTCTACTTCTTCGAGCCCCAACTGCTTCCTTGACTTGCTTGGTCCAGAAGCCTCAACATCAAGTCTGGGGGGTGACTTTGACTCCAAAGTTTTCTGAGCTGTTGCCTCCTCCTCGGTGTCTTGGCATTGACAGCTCGGCGCCGACTCCTCCCTCGGATTGGAGGGCTACTGGTGACAGTGGACAGTCTGTTAGTGACCCTTTGGGGTGGGGAGGCTGCCTTGGGACTTTGGGAGTCCTTCAGCCTTCTAGGTGGTGGAGAGGGTCCCCTCCACTTCTAGGAGACTCCCGGCTCCTACAGTACAACTTTCGTCTTTAGTTTTCAGCTGGTATTGAAGGACAAGAGTCAGCAGATCTGCCAGTGGTTATATATGCTGGTTTGTATGCCTTTGTTCTTTTTTGTTATGATGCTCTAGTAGGGACAAGTTTTACTGCCTCACTTGGCTGGGATGTGCTCACCATGGTAGGACACACTCCCTCATCCCTCTGTCTTGAGATCCTTGATCTCTGCAAACTCATAACTGTTGCATGAATTTGACATTATTTTTGAGGAAGTTCACTATGGCAGTAAATAATGACGTTTGATTTTACCTACATTTTATATTTTCTTTCCTGAAATGATTCTCTAGTAGTCGCTATCCTCCATGTAAGGACCAGTCCTGTTCTCATGTCTACAAAGGTACTGACCCTGCAGTGTACAACTCTGATTTACAGTCGGGGTTTCCATTGGCTGTCCTCAGTTCTCCTAAACATCTGTGTACTATTGGCCCCTCAGCTTCTTGACAAAAATTACCTGGATGGTAGCTAATGCTAATGATTGTTTAAAAAAATAACCTTCTGAATACCAGAAGTAAGTTTGTATCTGATGATTGCCAAACATGTTTGATTTAGGATGTGATCATAACTAATCATTTTAAAAATTAACAAGGCAACCAGACTAAGACATTTGAAAGACCATTCATCATACCTCATAAATGTTTACAATCTCTACAGAAGATATCTAAGAGGAAAAGAAGTGGTTTCTAAGCACAGAAAGAAGAGATGAAGAGGAAGACGTTTAGAGATGAGAACTTGAAAGACCAGCTAAGATAGGAAAGTTTGTAACATCTTGGGCAGCATCTTTGAATTTTAGTAAGAAATGTAAAGCACTTCATACATTCAGCGGAAGAGAGTTTTTCAAATTTAATTGCTCCCAAAAACAGATTGTAAGCATGCCACTAAAATAACCTGTAGACTAGTCACTAACCCAGATGCAGCAGTCTTGAAGATTAAAATGGTGCCTTCACTCGTACCTGTGTTAAAGTAATCTGGAATAATTTTAGAAGTACAAAAGAATGCATATGCAGAGTTTGTAATAGTGGATAAGCCAAAAGATATCATAAATAAAGAACCCTTTACCAACTTTAAATTACATTAGTCCTGTTTTTTCTTTTCCACCGGCATCTGACTGCATACCATTTGCCCATGATTATTGTAACATTGCCCAGAAAATTGCCAGGCAACAGCAGTAAACTACATTGGTCACCCCTCAAACAAATATGCATCCACCTTTAAACTGAAGAATGCACATCTCTTCTGATACTAAAAGACAGTTTTTCCTTTGCCCAGATTGAGCCACCACTGTAACAAGACTCTGGTCATGAAGACTGGTTTTACTGGTCTTCTAGCTTCCCCCAAGAGAACATTATTTTCTCAGAGATCATTAACTCAGTGGTAAATCTTTTTTAACTGGTCATTATACGAACCATTATTTTCTGAAAAAAGATATGTGCAAATGACGATACTGCTGCAATCAAAGGAGTCAGCTGTCCTCCATTCCAGATCATAGTGATGCAGTGAAAGTCAACACTCTGCACCAAGACACTCAGACTACCTAAGAGAGCTTAATAACCACAAGATAAACCCTTTCACAATATCTGCCTCCACTTCTTCTCACTACAGAAGTTTATTTCTCTGGCATTTTTGTAGTTTGATAAGTATTCAAGGTGTGGTAAAATGTCTTAATGTTCCAGTTGACTAGGTTGAGGTCCACACTTCAAAAAGTGCATATGTTGTAGGACTTCATATTTAGATCAGCCATGGCAGTAATTGATGTAAGAAATGTGTCTGGTTAAGGAATGAAACATGCCTTGAGGACATTAAACGTTGTTTAAAGTCTCAGTAATGCATGACATGCTTTTTGGTTATTCATTTGATGATGTAACTGACTTAAAACAGAAAAGAACAAGGTCATCATTTAAAGAAGCTGACCATGCTCCAGCTCCTCATTTTCAGATAATTATCCCCAAGGGCAAGACCATTTTACAGGAAAGGTATGCCTGTCCAGCAGTCTTGTAGCCAGAAGCAGTATGGAGGGAAAAAGTCTTTTGCTAGACATGACTGATTGTTGCTCCTGTTCACCACCCACCCCACCACCCATTACCATTGGAAAGATGCCTTTTAAGCTGGCCATAATTTTATAAAATGCCCCTGATATTGCGTTATTTTTTTTACCCTATCCGTAATAATTTTTTTGATTTTTTTCTGCTAAGTCATTCAGGATTACAGTTGGTCAGTAATGCCAGACATTAGAGTTTCATACTTACTGTTCAGAAAATGCATGTTGATGCAAAACCTGTTAACTTGTGTGGTAATGTCCGTAGTATGTATGCCCAATGAGAAGATCAGTGATAAAATATACTAGAAACAGCAGGTAGTGTGGCAGGTAGCAGCAGGATGTCCAGTGGGCATGTCAGTGACAGAGAAAATGTACTACAGACAGCAGGTATATAGTGGGTATCAACAGCAGGATGCCCAGTGGGCATGTCAGTGACAGAGAAAATGTACTACAGGCAGCAGATAGTGTGGCGGGTATCTGCAGCAGGATGCCCAGTGGGCATGTCAGTGACAGAGAAAATGTACTACAGATAGGTAGTGTGGCAGGTATCAGTAGCAGGATGTCCAGTTGGCATATCAGTGACAGAGAAAATATAGAATACAGTTGGCAAAAATGTATTAATTTGTCAGGTGTGTGAGTATGGCCTTTCAATATACTCACAATGTGTAGGAAGGATTACCAAAAACATAAGTGTGACTGTAGCAACTTGCAGGATTTCTTCTGTGTTGCAGTCACATAAGCATGTACTGTACACTAAACACAACACACATTATTTTCCCTGCCACCGTGCAATTGTTTATTGAAGTCATGGGCATGGTGCTGCATGTTTCTCTGTGCTTGCAGTGAACCTGAATTTCACTTCAGTCTTGTATCCCCAACAAATATTACACAGGAAGTGTCACACAACCTAAAAGTCTGAACCCACTGATCATCTGTTCAGTATGTTTATGTACTGTCCTCTCCTTTTGTAAATTTGGTGCAAAGATATTAATTCTTCCTTTGTATTTTCACTCTGTACTCATTAAACCTTGCTAGCCCTCTCTTAATTTTAAAGCTTCAGTTTGCAGTATTGTATAATGGGAACACAGTTGAATAGCAACCTCCAAAAGAACCAGACCCAAGAAAAGGTTGAACCACACACTTTATTAACAGTTGTTAAGCACTTTCGTTTAACAAAACTTCATCAGAACAACACTTTCATACTTAAAAAAGCACTCAATATATACCCCTATTGCAAAATCACATGACGTTGTTAATTAATTAAAGCTTAAAGTTATATACACTTAATACATATATATAAAAGTTAAATACTATGTATAAAAAAATCATAAATGAAACAGTCAATTTAAATTAATCAATCCTATATTTCATAAAACTGCATTGTATAAAAATTTATATTTGTATCACCTTATGCCATAATGCATAAGCTTTAACAGGGGGGTAATGGAACAACTATCATTTAGTCCAGGGTGGTTATATGCATTAAGAATTATTTGCCATCTTAACTCACTCCTTTCCAAGTGTTCATCCATAATCCACCCTTGTAAATTTTTTTTAACCTGTTCAATAATTAAATAATTAAAATTATGATTGGTAAACTTTTCTACATGTCTATAAAGTGCATTAGTGGATTTTTTATTTTTAATATCTAACATATGTTCGTAAATTCGTCTTTTGAAAGGTCTACTGGTTTTTCCAACATAGTAGGCTGGACACTGGTTGCACTGTACTAAATAAACACATTGGATGTGTTATGTGTATAATAGCCCTTTACATTGTATTTCCTTTTTCTTGTATAAAAAGTATTTGTAGAGTTTATATAAGACCATGTAGAGCAACAACCACATTTTTAGTACAAATATTCTTATCCATTTTCTGAAGTTTTCTTTCCAGTCCCATTTTCAAAGATCTATCCTTTCTATATATATACCACTAGTGGTTTTGAACCTAATTTTTCCAACAAATCATTTTTTTCAAAAACAAAGCCCGATTTTTGCATATACTCTCAAAAATTGTAGAACTATCCAAGTTAAAAGTAGTGATAAAACTTATTGTGTAGTTTTTATTCACATTCACAGAGTCATCTCTATTCACCATTTCCCTTCTCTGTTGACCTAATATAGGTACACATAAAACACTTTCTCTTTTAGTAAATACTTCCTGATACACTCTGTTCAACAATTCATTAGGATATCCTCTCTTACTAAACATGTCCACCAATTTATTTGCTTCTATAATAAATTGTTCTTCTTTAGAAACCATGTTGGCAACACGTACCAGCTGCCCCTTGACCACAGCTTTCTTTTGGTGCCTAGGGTGCCAGCTGGGGTAGTGCACATAAGTGTTTGAAAAAGTGGGCTTTCTGTGTAAATTAGAATAAAAGCAATGATTGCTGTAATCTTTACCTACCTCCACATCTAGAAAGGAAATTTTATCTGTATGATATTCAAAAGAAAATTTCAAAAATTCAACTGTATTATTTACATATACTAAAAATTATTTAAATTTTTTCCTCAGTGCTGGTCCAGTAAATAAAAACGTCATCCAAAACTTTGACGTATAAGGACGAACAGGTGGAACATTTACTATGCAAAATATATTCTGCTTCCCACTGAGCCATAACATGATTGGCAAAACTGGGGACTCACGCAGCCCCCATTGCCACTCCAGTGGTCTGTCTATATGTTTGGCCTTCAAAATATATAAAATTATTCTTTAGGATTGCCTCCATTAAGCATTTACCATGACATTGCTTATTATACTGGTGGAAAAAAAGTTGTTGTTCAAACCATAATAAGCCTGTAACATATGGTATTACAGAAAAAAGGTCATGAACATCCATGGTTACAAAAATTCCTGAACTGCAGTAAGGAACAATATTAAGTTTTTCCAAAAACTGCCATGAATCCTTCAAGATCTTCATATTATTATAAATACCTTTCTTAATTTTACTATCAATCCATTGTGCAATATAATATGTCTTTGACCTGCATCCATCTACTATTGGTCTAAAAGGAGGGTTTTCAAGACCTTTATGTATTTTCTGAATACCAAATAAACTTGCTAGTTCAGGTTTTTTATTTAACATAAAGCCATGGTCATCTTTATTAATTTCAGCCTGTAGGAGCATGTTTTCTAATAACAAATCAATTCTACGAAAAGCAACATTAATTTCATTACGTGAAACTTCACAATATTTTTCAGTAAAAAGCAATGCGTTAATTTGATACTAATAATCCACTGAATTCATAACTACCACCCCTCCCCCTTTATCAGGTTTCATTACCCTAATATCAACATCATCAATTAATTCATGCAGCAATACGTTTTCACATTCAGTAACATTTAAATATTCATCCACATTTCTTTTATCAACTATTTGGCGAATATCAAATTCTCACATTTTCTCAAAAGTTGATATAACATTGTTGAGGGGTGGGTTAGATATACTAGAATGATGTAAATTATTCAGCACACTCTGCTCATTAACAAATAACAGTTTAAAATTCATTTTTCTCGTAAACAATTTTAAGTCACATATTAATCCACAACATTTGCCTTTCCTGCTTGAACAAAAGTAAAACCCTTTGAAAGAATGTCAGCATGTTCAGTATTTAATATTTTTGAAGAATAGTTATATATCTTGAAGTCGCCTACAGTATTTTCAATAATATTAGGCATGACAGTACTTACAGTTGAAGCTTCATCCAAGCTTGTTGCTTCATTCTGTTGTATAAAATTCTCTTAAGGACTGTCCGGAAAACAAATTAGTAAAAGAATATCCACTCAAGTCATTATTTGTAAAGTTTACCTCCTGTAGTAACTGCTGGTTTGCTTGGGTCGGGCTTCTTGATGAAAATGTGTGTCCTGTTGTCGCCATGAAGGAAGCTGCTTTTTCCTGTTCTGATTCTGAATCTGCTCTGAACGTCATGGACCCGCCCATTCTAAAGGGATAGGTTGATTTGTAACCTCCCCTGTTGTTACGTCATAAATGTCCTCTTTTCCCCTGATTGGATCTGTATCGCTCATTACCATGAGAACCAGGTGGTGGCAGATATACTGTGTTTTGGGAATATAACTTAATATCAAGTCTGATTTTGTTAATTTTATGTTCAAAGTTTTTGGTACAAAAATCATTTACTGAAGCAGAAATATTCTGAAAATCTCTGTTATGCTGACCAAATAAGTCCGAATGGATGCTATTATTTAGTTCATTAAGCTTCTGGTCAAGCACCTCAATCTGCATATTATTATATTTGATCACTGGTCTCATCAAATCACACCCAACTCTGGCAAATAATGAGTGCAATTCAATGAGGAATTCAGGGTTTGTAGCAGCTCCATTGGGGTAATGCCATAGTTGCAATTGCAAGCCTTTCGGTATCTGCAACAGTTCAATATTCTTCTGTAAATTGTTTTCTAACTGGAGCCGCTTATACTCAAAGTCTTTTCAAATACATCCAATTGGTCAGTTATAGTCACCACAACTTCTGTCTCGGTTGTGTTGTTATTCACAGCTGTATCACGAGATTAATAGTAAAGTTGTTAAATTTCCAGTCACATACAGCTCTTGAGGGAGTTCCATCTATATTAACCCTTAATTTTTAATGCTTGATAATGTGTTTAAAAAGGTTCTCCTCAGGCTCCCTGTTGATGTCTTTAGAGGAGGTAAGCTGCGATCTTGCAGGAGAACTCCAGGTTGTAGTATTGTGTAATGCTCATCTAGATGAAGTTTGTCACTCCACTGACCTGCTCTCCTCCAGCAGTTTTCCGACCTTCACCACTCTTGTCTCATGGGGCAGAGCTGCAGATCAAACCAAGGCTGCTTTTCTTTGAGATGGGGTATGCACAGCTTGGAGTTATATTTTATCAAGAGCAGAGGATAATGACTTTTTATGGTCCCTTAGAGTATCAAGTGCACCAGCACCATCTTCAGGAATGAAGTAAAGGAATGTAGATAAAGATCAGAAGAGGTATGTTTAATAGCATGGAAATCCCTCAATTCAAGATCAGGAGGACTGTAATGTGACACCCCAGGCCGAAGTAGACAAGGAAATCATCTGACCTTGAGGCTAGCTCCAGCACTAAATCAGAGGTCCTCACATCCTTTAGGAAGATCATGGCTGTAGTATGGCCAGGTTTGTGCTTTGCAGAGCTAATAGTCTTAACAAACACTAACCCTTTCGGAGTACAACTAAACTCTTTAGCAAGAACCATTAACTCGTCATTGACCTAGATGTTAAAATCACCAAGAATGACAAGATTCTGTTAACAACACACTGAGTCAGTGAGAGAAAGTGAACTCTTGTAGGGATGTCCACACACAAATGGCTGGACAATAGATGAAGAAAACAACAGTGTAGTCCTGCAGTAAGGATATTGTTCATCCTAGTGGCATATTGAATCATTTGAAGGCTGGATAACTGTAGCAGTGCACCATTCAGCAGGGACAACGCCTGAGGTGAGGCTGTGATTGAACAGGGCACACAGGTGCAGTGCCAGTTCACTCTGTATTTCATGTAAAACACAACCAGGGATATTGTCAGGTCTCATAAGAAGCTGTATTCTTGGCCTTGGACAGTGCTGTTTTAACCTGTACAGCAGTAATACTGGGTGCCTGGCAATCTACTGGTATTGTGATTGGTCCTTTGGGGGGGAGGGGGGAAAAGTTGGCCTGAATCTGTTGGCCAGTATACTGGCAATATCTGTTGGCTCGGTTTAGGAGGTACCATTATGCAGTAGCTCAGAGCAAATCTGTGTATTGCCATGGAGATTCTTTACATAACTATAGAAGGCCTTGTGGTTGTCTTTACTATTTGCTGCAATTCTGTTTTCATATCTAGCTTTAGAGGATTTGATGAGGAATCTCAACTTGTTGTTGAGGCAGATAAGGGAGTTTTTTCAGTCTTGGGACTTTACCTTATTCCACATCAGTTTCTTCCTTCCGTTGTAGAGTTTGTTTATGGCAGGGGACCACCAGATTGGCTTCCTTTTTTGGAGGAGAGCATCTTGGTTTTATTGGGTATGGCGAGATCCATGCATTTGTGTATGTGTTGGTACAGAGCATTGGTGTATGATTCTGCAGTCATGCAACTATTCTTTGTTTGCATGGGTGCTGTGAAGTTAGCCACCTCTCTTTTTAGGATCCCAAAGTTAGCTTTGGAGAAGTTTTTCATGGTGGTTACCTTTGTTGGGGGGTGGGAGGGATGTGGATTTCCAAGGTGATCAGTTTGTGATTGGATCTAACCAGGGAGGACCTGACTATTGGTGTAGAGCAATGGTCGCCCATGCTAGTAATGACCAGGTCAAGGATGTTGCTACCTCTAGTGGGGGTAAGAACGAGCTGGTCAAGGGCATTGGAATTAATGAACTCCAGGAAACGTTGGGGGCAAGTGTATTGGTACATGAGTAGTTTACCCAGTTTATGGAGGGGTAGTTGAAGTCGCCTAGTAAGAGAGTGTTAGGTTGGACCTTTATATTCTCCAGGCTGCTTAGGAATGTGGAGTGCAAGTCTTGGGACATGTTTGGGGATCTATAGCAGGCTACGACCTGAATCACTGTCTTACCCAATGTTAGCTGCACCTGAAGTATCTCTGGTGCATTATGTTAGGCTACCAGTCTGGAAGTGTGCGCATCCTTTATGAATATGGAGACACCACCACCTTTGGAGCTTCGGTTTAAGTTCTGGGGCCGAAAGGTGTGGAATGAGTTATAGCCTGGTAGTAGTGCAGGGGTGTTTTCTGATGCCTTGAGCCAGGTCTCAGCACATATGTCGATGTTATCCATTTTAAGGAGTACCTCGTGCAAGTGCATTTTGAGATTTAGACTTCTGGTGTTGAGCAACATGACCCTCAGATTGGATTTGTTTGTAGCTGTTACGGTGGGAATTTGGTCTTTGGAACACCACCTAAAAAAGGCACTATAGGGGTGGCAAGAAACTTGGCCAGTATCCGGAAGCACAGGGGTGACAGATGCAGGCCATCTCTGGCAAAGCATCGAGGTCTGTCAATCATGTCGTCCCAGGTAGACAGATACTGGATCCTCTTAGAATGACATGAGAAACTTAGCCAATTGTTGAACTCAATCATTTTCTGCTTGTACTGTGGTATAATTCTGGGTGATGGTAGGATGCTGCTCAGGGCTAAGGTCATACCTGCCTGGGCTACATAATCCGAGAGCTCCTCCATGTCTGTTTTCATGTAGTCCAGGGAGGTACATCTCAGGTCATTCACACCCACATGTACAATGACAGAGTCATATTTGTACCTATTGTTGAGTGACCAGAGTGCATGCTTTATGTGTCGCATCCTGGCACCTGACAGGCAGCTGACTGTTACTTTCTCCTTATTCAGCCTAGTGAGTCGGACATTAGTATGCCTCACTATCGAGTCACCTATGAGTAGTGTGTTGGGCATGCTGTTTTGCCTTAGGGGTGGCACACTGTTTAGAAGATTTATGTGTGTCGTGATTAGTGTTGTGTTGTGATGGTCAAGTGCATTTCTGCCTTGGAGGGCTCTGCTGCCTGGGTAGATTTTTATTGAGAGCCTCCGTGAAGGTGGGTGTGTGGTTTGTGTGTTTATGTGAAGGCAGTGCTGGTGTGTGTTCCGGAGGGCTATGTGTTTCATGTGGTGTGGTGCAAGTGTTGACCTTCTCCTCATGACCAGCTATTCCAGTATTGGCTTGCCTTGAAAGGTGATTGTAATCGATAAGCCATTTCCCTTATGGCCCTGTGAGTCACAACTACAAAGCTTCCAGTCTCACACAACTCAAATAATGCCATTGTCCAGATATTGAGTAACTAGGGGAGCCCACAGGGGACCTCCTTTCTCTACTGTCTTTCCAAAGGTGCTTCATTATGCCCCACCCCTAAAGCCATACCACTCTATAGTAACTAGTCCTCCTGCCTAGGTACAAATCTTATCCTAGCCTTGGAAAATTCCATAACTTTAACATTATCTATTCACTTGAATGCCCTTTCCCTGCTCAAACCTATTTTTCTCTCATTCCTGTAATGTGATGTCACCTTGCCACCTTTTATATCCCCTCCCCCTTCCAGCCTGTGCAGTGGCAGTAATAATTTACAACTTCATTTGAAGCAGTAATGAATTATTGGTGGATCTTTACAATGCTAGAGGGAAAAATTCTCCATTTCCACAGAAAAGATGTAATCGTGCCTCCTGACAATTTCAAGCATCCAAATAATGCATTAATACCTCCCTGTTATACACGACTAGTATTTGTGGCAGACTTGCTAACACATGACGTTCAGGCCTCTTCCAAGACCTGAAGTACCCAGGAGGCAACCACAGTATGATGATGCAAATTTGGGTAACCGATAATTATGTGCCAGTGTCTGGACACTGCAGCCACCCACATAACTTCAACCTGTACAGCCATTACTTCACCCTACTTTCCAGTTCTGCTCTTTCACTGATTCTTCAGATTTGCTTGTTAATATCCTTTAAAGTTATTTCTAGCTGATCTAGTTTGAGTTCTCTAGTCTGTCTGATCACTGTGCCTTTTTTCCAGGACTCGTTTGAGTAGCTTATATTATTTATTTGTTTACAAATATGTCATTTAACTGGTTGATTATAAAGTTTAGGCAGCATTTGTTTGAAACAATACCTTACTTTAGGTAGGGCCATCACAGAGCCAGACAAAAACATTGGCTGTTAAAAGTGACTCTCTCCAAAACCTCACTGAAGAATAAAGATTAAACCTTAGACGTTCAAGTAATTGCTTCCTTTTAGGTTAAATAAAGAGGATTTCTTGCTAGAGAGAGTTTTGCTGTCTTCAGAAAATGTGTTGTTTGACTTGTACTGTGCTTACGATGGAGGAAGATAATTTGTCTTCAAACCAAAATCAAGTGTGTTTTTATGGCATGTTTTCTTTATATGCTTGAAACAAGGGTGCATTACTTGATTATTCTGAAGAGAAGTGGACTGTGCTATGGCCTCCTCATAAATAAAATGTATACTAGTATTTTAATTGCTGCTCATCTGACTTTAAGTACTGTCATGTGTAAAATTATGCAGTAGTAAGAGTAATTTAATAGTATTTCCCGTTTACATTTTAATAGTGATTTACACTTTACAGTTTAATAGTACTTTGCACTTTCTGTAGACTATATTTAATACAGTACCATCTGTAAGGGTAGGAGGCTTGGAATTGTCTTAACCTTCCCCTTGACTTGCTAGAGGTTAAAGACATCAGCTCCCATCATAAACTCTATTATGGCAAATACAGTTTGCATGTATTGTTGTTGACAGAGCTGTTTACACTGGGAAGTATCTTGTGCATACTCATGCATCGTATTTACTGTACTCATTCTGCGTAGCTCCAGACTCTTAATACTTACCATTACTTTTCTGAGCAATTAACATTGTCTTGTTCTCTGCTGCCTTCATATTCTGTTTGAAAACAGATGAATTTTAGATTTGTTTGTTTTGTATCTAGCTGACAAGTACTGCCCTTTGCTCATTAAAGAGGGTGGCATAGCACTTCTGGAAAAGGTACTACAAATGGAGTCATCGAGGCTGGAAACAAAAGAAATGGCCAGGTAGGACTCATTTGATTGAGAGCTGTTTACAATTAATTGATTGAGCTATGTATTTGATTTTTCCTGATTATCTCTTATCCTTTGCTCCAAAAAAATGTCTTTGAGCCACACTTTTGTGACATTAAATACTGAGGTATAATGTTTTGAGGATTTTTAAAACCTATTTATATTTAAGGGTTTTTCCTCCATCATTAGTTAATGAGAACATTTTCTTTTGATGTTGAGTATGAAGTGTGAACCAGTCTTAACTGGTAATCTGAAGTAGTTACTTCATTTGTTCTGCAACCTGTGGGTCTCGGATCTGACCTCGGATCCGACCGGCAGCTTTCCAAGCTTCAAGATCCGAGCTCCTAGCTCCTCCCCTCTACCCACAATCCCCTGTCACCACCACACTACCTCAGATTGTTTTTGCCACGGCTTGAATGACAAGCATCTTGTGACGAGCTCCTGAGCTTAGACAAGGGAAGTGAATAATTTCTTTCAAATTTTTTCAAAAAAACTTTAAAACTTAAAAAAGAGAGTATTGTGAGTGTTTATCTGCCCTTTTTTGTTTTCGGGATTGCATTATCTTTTTTCAAACCCTTCCCCTAGGTGTTTGGGCGTGTGAGTGTGTGTGTCAGCAAAATGGCCAACGGCCATAAAGCTATTTTTTCAAAGTTCACTGGGTGTGGCCATAAGCTTTCCCCAGCTGATGGCCACACTCAGTGCGTTATATGCCTGGGGGTTGTTCATTTGTCTTCAGACTGCCAGGTTTGTGCAGCCTTCAACCCCCAGGCTGTGAGGAACAGAAGGAACAGGCTTATTCTGGCGGGATTGCTTCCCCTGGAGGAGGCCTCTTCCTCCTCTTCCTCCAAGTGCAGGCTACTCAGGTAACTTCGACACCCCTGATTCCCTCGACTCAGGCTGGGACTCAACCTCCCACTACTGCCTTGAGTACGAAGGAAGTTCAGTCTTCTCCTTCTAGGGAGCACAGGACCAAAGACAGGGAGAAGCACAGACACAAGAGGCGAGCCGAGCCTCATCCCTTGGCTCCGCCTTCAAAAACTGTTAAATCACCTCCGAGGGTGTCCGGACCTTCTCCTTCTCGGCTCCGATCTCCCTCCTTCTCACTGGAGCCGGAGGAGGAACTCCTATCACCCTCGAGGTCGTCGAGGCGGCCCTCCAGACCCGCCTCTACGACCTCCTCTAGATCTACTAGGTCTCTCTCCGACGCCGACATGGAATGGATGATGCGTCGGTTCTTGCAGACCCAAATGCAGATGGGGGTGCTCCTGCCCCCCCCCTCCACAGGGGGGGAGTGCAGCTTCAATATTTGCCCCGATTTCTCCTTCTTCAACCCGGATCCGGGATTTGGAGTCTTCGGATCCAGGCCCTTTCGGAGCCAGGGTTTTGTCGGTGCCGGTGGCCCAAGCCTTCTCGACGCCGACCATACCCTCGAGTATCTCGGATCCGAGCTCTCGGGGCCGTGGGCTGGGCGTCGGATCCGTGGGAGCGGGTGCTTCGGCGCCGCCTATGTCGGAGACCACCTCCCTTTCGGATCCGATGGCTTCGGCTCCGACCCCGATCCCTATCTTGGAGCCGAGGAGACTACTTTCGGGGCCGGAAGAGAGTAGTTCTCCCTCGGCATTCGAGGTAGTGGAGAGGGTACTGTCGAGGTCTTCCAGGTCCCCAACTCGGGTTTTGGATCCCTCTGCCCCCCCCACTGCATACGGGCCTAACTTCCATCATCCTTCCATCGGGACAGCCTGCTCAGACCCTCCAGTTGGTTCCCTCGGAGGAACAAGAGGCCGTTGACGAGCCCTCTTCTGATAGTCCCACAGAGGAGGTGCCTCGTAAATGGACGTGTAAAAGGAGGCACATGGACTCCCCCGAGTCCGTCACCACAGATATGGACTTAGAGGAAAGGGAAGGTTCCCCAAGGTCACCCCCCGAGGATGTCTCCTTTGGAGACATCATGGAAATGTTGCATATTAGGGGGGGGAGGTCTGCCCAAAAACCTTCCTTGGATGAGTCTGTATTTCTGGAGGCGTTTGAAGCAGGCCCATCTACCTCCTGGGTGTCCCCACCGGCAGATCCCCTGGTAGATCTCCTGACTACCAGGGTTTGGCAGGAACCCGACACCATGGAGCCTATCCCACGTCGACCGGATAAAATCCTTAGCCCTTCAGACACGCAGGTTTGGGCCAAAGGGTCTCCAGTTGATGCCATGTTGGTGGCTGCTGCCACTAAAAGAAAACTCTCCCAGGAGAGCTTCATGGTACACCCGCCGGACAAGGAGTCCCGGGCGCTGGACCGTATAGGGAAGCGGACCTTTGCTTCAGCAACCTTCTCCGTGAGGGCGCTGAATTATATGGCGCATATCATCAGGCTGCAATGGGATTTGATCAAGGAATACACTGCAGCCCCTCCTGAGTCCATGTCGGTCGAGGACAAAACCGTGTTCTCGACACGCATGGCCACTCTCGTCCATTTCAAATACGTCCATGCGGCTACTGTCTTATGCTACGGAGGGAGCCACAAGGGCCAGCGGAGCAGGTGTTGTCTTGAGACGTCACGCCTGGCTCCGTCTTTGTAATTTCGTGGAACCTTTCAAGGCGTCCTTCGTGAATGCACCCTTTGACGGTTCTTCACTTTTTGGCAAGACCGTAAGCGATACACTAGTCCAAAGTGAGAAGGACGGGAAGACGCTGTCTGCCGTCGGAGTCCGCTTCTTGAGCCCCCAACGTTCCTTCTCAAGGAATCAGAGGGGGCAAAAGAAGCTGTGGTTCCGCAAGTCCCAGCAATCCTATCCAGCTTCGGACTCCGTGCCCTCCAGAGGCAGAGGAGGGCAGGGTGGACGCCGGCCCAGAGGCAGAGGGGGACCGCGTAACTTCAGGTCTAGGGAACCTTTTTCCGAGAGACCCGCACAACAGCCCTGAGGGCTTACCTGACTGTCCTGCTCTGGAGACAGTCGGGGGGCGTTTAACGAAGCACCTGTCAATGTGGGAGTCCATCACGAATGATCGATGGGTGCTCCGAATTATATCCAGAGGCTACAAAATTCCCTTCCTATTTCGTCCTCCCTCAGGTGGTCGCCTCCCCGATGTCCCTCCCAATCAAAGAGAGGCGGCGACCGTAGAGATTTCAAATTTGTTAGAAAAAAGAGCCATCCAGTGGGTCCCCCCAGACCAATCTGGATTGGGCTACTACTCAAGGTTCTTTTTAGTGCCAAAAAAGACGGGGGACCTCAGGCCCATTCTAGACTTGTCCGCCCTGAACATGTTTGTTCCCAAAGAAAAATTCTGGATGGTCACTTTGCAATCTATTCTCCCCTTAATGCAGGAGAATGACTGGATGTGCTCTATAGACCTCAAGGATGCGTACTACCACATTCTAATGGGCAGATGGTCCAGGAGGTTCCTCTGCTTCCGGCTAGGGGCCAGTCATTACCAGTTCAGGGTCTTTCCGTTCGGACTCACCTCAGCCCCCAGGGTGTTCACCAAAGTCATGGCAGTGGTTGCGGCCCACCTGAGGCTTCAGGGCATAAGGGTCTTTCCGTACCTAGATGACTGGCTCCTCACAGCAACCAACAGGCATCAACTTTGTATCGCGAGAGACTATGTGCTGTCTCTTGCCGACAGCTTGGGCATCTCAGTCAACATACCAAAGTCTTTTCTTCATCCTGTGCAAGCATTAGATTTCATAGGAGCCAGGCTAGATTCCCGATCTTCTCGGGCCTTCTTGACCTCGGACAGGCTGTCCAGCCTCTCACTCCAAGTTTTGGCTCTTCTTCGCACCAAAGCCCCACCGGCGGAGTTAGTCCTGAGGGCACTAGGTTCGATGGCAGCGGCTATCGGCCTCTGTCTCCATGCTCGCCTAAGGATGCGTATATTACAGTGGACACTCCAGGTTCAATTGTCACTCTTACTCCACCCATTGAACACTCCTATCCCCCTGAGCAGAGTTTGCACGGAATCCCTCCTGTGGTGGCTTCACTCCCCAGAACTCAGGCAAGGGAGACCCTTTGTGATCCCCCCCCCAGGTCACGTTAACCACGGATGCTTCTCGCGTAGGGTGGGGGGGGGCATTGTTTGGGCAGAAACGTCCAAGGTATGTGGACCTCGTCAGAGACTGCTTTGCACATAAATGTTCTGGAGATGAGGGCGGTGCTTCTAGCGTTGCAGGCTCTCCAAGACCTTCTAGCTCTAGGAACGATTGCAATACAGACGGACAATATGTCAGTGGTCTGGTATATAAACAAACAAGGAGGAACCAGATCCTACCCTCTTTGTCGAGAAGCCATGAGAGTTTGGGAATGGGTGATATCCACCAACCGCTTTCTGATAGCAACGCACATTCCGGGACGATCCAACATTCTGGCAGACAAATTGAGTCGAGTAATTCTCAGTCCTTACGAGTGGTCTCTCAATCCGAAAATTGCGAAGGAAATTTTCCGCAAGTGGGGTTGGCCTTGCTGCGATCTCTTTGCTACTCCCCAAAACACAAAATGCAGCGAGTTCTTCACAGTTCTTCCCCCAGAAGGGGAGAGCCCCAGAGACGCTCTGATTCATGCTTGGCCTCCCGGTCTACTCTATGCTTACCCCCCGCTTCCACTCATGGCGAAGTTCATTCAGAAAGCCGCACGGTTGGGAAGCAAAATTATCCTCATAGCCCCATTCTGGCCTCGTCAAATCTGGTTTCCATACCTGTGGTCTCACAGTCTCTCCCCCCCTTTAATCCTGGATCCCATTCCAGATCTGATATCGCACCCAATGGAGTGCCCAACACCGAACCTGGTCAACCTCAAGCTCGCGGCTTGGTTGATCCTCTTCCACTAATGGCAAGGACTCCCGGTATCTCGTCACCAGTGAAAACTATTCTGGTAGCGGCTCATAAACCGTCCACCAGGAAAATCTATAATAGTAAGTGGAAACGATTTTCTATCTGGGCTAACAGCCAAGGTCTCAACCCATTTACTGTTCCGATTCCTACAGTATTGGATTTTTTGTCCATGATTTTTGAACAAGGGGCCAGTGCATCAACGGTCAAAGTACAGTTGGCAGCAATATCCCATTTTCATGTGGGAGACGGATTAGGATCTCTAGCATCTACAAAATTGTGTAAGACATTCTTGCGTGGCGTTTTCCTTCTCAAGCCACCAGTGAAATCCATGACTCCCCCTTGGAACTTAACCTTTGTTCTGCAAGCCTTAACGAAACCTCCGTTTGAACCTGCAGCTTCTGTACCCCTTAAATTTCTGTCCTGGAAAACAACATTCTTGGTAGCCATAACTTCTGCTAAAAGGGTTTCAGAGCTCCAAGCTTTGTGCATGAAACCTCCCTATCTTATTTTCCACAATGACAGAGTGTCTCTCAGGACTAACCCGTCTTTCTTACCAAAAGTGGCATCTGTGGCAAATATCAATCAGACTATCAATCTGCCAGTATTTTTCAAAAATTTTCAAAATAAGGGAGAATACATGTTGCATACACTAGACGTACATAGACAGTTACGTTTTTACCTGCACAGGACCAAAGATGTTCGTAAGGTTGATCAACTCTTTGTGTCATTTGCTCCTTCATACATGGGAAAACCTATATCCAAAGTGACACTGGCTAATTGGATTTGTCAATGTATTTCTCAGGCTTATAAGACATCAGGCAAAACAACCCCATTCAAAATCCGTGCACATTCCACAAGGTCCATCGCAACTTCTGCAGCCTTCTGGTCCAGGATGCCGTTGGACAACATATGTTCAGCAGCCACTTGGTCTTCTGCTCATACATTTATTTCTCATTATAAGCTGGACATGATATCTAGAAGCAGGGCGTCCTTTGGCTCCATGTTGCTTCGGAATATCCTCCCATAGACCACCCAGGTTTCTTTGTTTAGGTAGCTGAGGACTCTGTCCCACAGGTTGCAGAACAAATGAAGTAACTACTTCAGATTTAGAAGTTATGTACTCACCATAACGTTCCATCTGAGTAGGTACTTCATTTGTCTGCAACCATCCCCCCCTGCCATCCCCCTAACCTGTATCGGGTTTCTAGGATCTTTATGATTCTTGAGAATATCTGAACCTGTTTATTACAGGTTTTTTCAGGTGATACAGCAAGACCGATCTGAGGTAGTATGGTGGTGACAGGGGATTTTGGGTAGAGGGGAGGAGCTAGGAGCTCGGATCTTGAAGCTTGGAAAGCTGCCGGTCGGATCCGAGACCCACAGGTTGCAGACAAATGAAGTACCTACTCAGATGGAACGTTATGGTGAGTACATAACTTCTAATTTTGACACCTTTTGCTTTGCCTTTCTCCACTTAAATCACCAGCACTCATATATTAGTGTTTGCAACCTATTACTTCTTCGGAGAAGCTTCATGTTTAATATATGTCATCACTGTATTACTAGTAAAATGGTATAAATTGCTTTAGATATGATCTTTTTCCCTCCTGGTCATCTGCTTACTGATCAGTGGCTCCACCACTTGCATGCAGTTGACCCATTCATTCTTCCACAGAGTAGCATGATCTGAGCTTTTGGAAATGCTTGCCAGTCACTAACCTAGGATGTTATCTGCTGGGTCCCTTTCAGGGCTGGGTGAAAGCCTGCAACCCTTTTGTTCCCTGTCCTAAGGTACCATTAGCATATTCAAACCTTGCTGGGAATCAGGCAAACTCCCTCTGAGGGTGAGAGCTTTCTGGCCCATTTACACTGTGGTGCTAACACACTAGCCTCATCCCTCCCAATGAATGGTGAGATTCATGTGGTAGGGAGCAGACAAGTCAATCTGACAGGCAGGTGGCATCCCCCCGTCATCTGGGTAGCAGTTAGGGCTTCATCCCTTTGAACCATGCAGCTGTGTTACTAAGGATGTGTTTTAAGTAAGAAGTTGGGAAGGAGCTGATTTTCAAAAGATGACAGTAACATATATGCAAATGCTGACATTTAAAAACTTGCAGAAATTAACAGGTTTCTTGTCTTTAAAATCGTATGTACATATATATATATATGTGTGTGTGTGTGTGTATATATATATATATATATATATATATATATATATATATATATATATATATATATATATATATATATGTTTTTGCTGGTAGAACACTGATAGTATCTTTGTAGTGAAATAAAGGACCACATTCTAAAAGACTTCATGGAAATGTAATGCTGCTTTGAAAATAGGTACTTTGCTAGAATAATTTGCACTGAGTAACTATTATAGAATCCCAAGGAAACCTAAAATTTAAGTACATACTGTGTTCAGTAAGCAACATCATTTCTTCTTGTCAAAAGTCTCCACTACCCTCCACTCCTCTCCAGTTTGCACTTAAACACATCAGATGGAAAGACACAGGAACTATGATAAACCAACCCCCCCCCCCCGACTGTTCACCGGGGTCAAACCCTTGGTTCATCCGTCTGTGCAAAGACCTCCTAATCCATTCCCCTTTCTCATACTTATATCCTCTAGCAAACATCACCATGCCCAACATCTTGAAAGAGTGCCTAATAATACCTGCTCCTAAACAACAGAAACCAGAAAATTCATCCCACTTTCGACCCACTTCTATACTCCTCCCACTTGGAAAAATCCTAGGAAAAAATCATCTATGCCCAGTAGACAGAACTGTGGTTACAGTACTGTGACAGCTTTCTGGACGCTATCTGATGAAATCCTGAGTAACATGGATAAAGGACAATTTACTGTGGTTGTCTTCATAGATTTAACAAAAGCAATTGACGATGAAACCCTGCAATGCTACTGACAGACTAGTAAAACTTAGCATTAGTGAAGACTGCGTATTCTATTTAAAGACTTCCTTTCCAACAGGTCCTATAAAGTAAAATAAACAACCTTCTTCTCTACTGCAGCACCATTCCTCAAAGGTGCCCCTCAAGGATACATTCTTGCACCTATTATTTTCTTCATATTCATTAATAGACTTCCTTACAACCTACCATACATTCCAGTCATATTACTTGTAGATGACATGGTTATCTTCAAATCCAACAAGTCATACCCTGGGATGCAAACTCACGTCCATAATGACCTGTATTTACTTGTTGGTTTTTACTGCACAAGCTATTAAACCCTTCTAAAACAAAATCATTGCTATTTGGCAGACACCAAAGGTTTATGAAAACTCCTAAGACATTTCATGTCACAGATGCAAACATTTCCAAGATAGAAGCAACCATATCATTCAAACATTTTGGAATCTGCTTAAATACACAAAAATGAGCTTGCTATTTTTCTGGACCAAAAGACACTCCACATATATGACAACTGCAATGAGGGTAGCCATAGACAAAGGAATTCAATTTGCCCAGCCACAGTACAGACTGTACATCATTGCCACATCATCCAAGAAAATGTAACCACCCTACAAATCACCTCCAATAAAATATGCCATTTCATCATAAACAAACTTCTGTCACCAAGAACATCACTGCACAACTCTTTTTAAAGCTGGATGTCTGCCTATCAAGCAACGATCTGACCACCTGCTGACCTCTCACCTCTATAGAACCCTTACTTCTGACTCATTCTCATCCCTTGCCACACAAACTCTTTCCTAAAGCCTTGTTGTACAAGCTAAGACATTTCTCACAATCTGGCCATATCTACAGCTAAACTACACTGCACCAGTCATGCTTTCTCCATAATGGCTCCCTAAACTCTGGGAGTCATGATATCTAAGATGGCTGCGCACTAACTACTTTATTTCAGCTCTCCCATTGTGAAAACAGAAACTCGGAAAAGAGAGCCAGTTAATTTGCCTTTTTGAGTAAATTTCAGTTGCTGGCTAGTAAGTGCACTACCCGGATGCCTAGCAAAGAAGAGAATGTGAAAGAAAATCAACGAAAAAAGTTGAGGAAATTGGCTGGGAAGAATCCTGTAGCTGTTCAGCAAAAAGTAGTTCAAGCTCCAGCTTTGGTGCAAGACATAACTTCCAGTAATCTAGAGGAAAAAAATAAGTCAAATGTGCTCAGAGCTGATTAAAATAAGCAAAACAGTGAAGGAGTGTATCAACTCAAATAAAAGGCTGGGAAAAATGAAGAAACTTTAAACATATATTCAGATAAGCTGATAAAACTGCAAAAACAGAAGTCAAAATGAAGAAAGGTCTGGGTGAGTATGAAACTGCTCAAAAAGATGTTTCACAAAATGGTAGAATTAAAGGACAAAGCATGTAGGGAAAACCTGAGATTTTCTGCTGTACCAGAAAAACTGTAAGGAACAGGCTGTATTAATTTTATGAAAGGACAAATAAGCAACTGAATGGGTATTCCACAGCAGGAGTTGTTAACTGAAAGGACATATTGTGTGTATGCTCCAAATCTGGCCATGAGAAAGCAACCAAGACCTCTAATAGTAAAGATGCAATCCTACCAACAGAAAGAGTTGATTCTGACAAAGCTGTGGCAGAAGGACAAAGTACTTAAAGATGGAGACAGTAGAGTGTTTATGGAAAATGATTTCTCACTGTACACCAGGCAGATGAGGAGTAAATTTATTCCAGCAGTTTTTCCTGGAGGGTCATAGTCATTTTTTGATGTAGAACATGCAAAGGATGAAGTACAAATGTTTGTCCAGCAAAGAGTGAGCTAGTAAATAGAAGGGGACTGTGCTTCTTATTCTTCTAATAAAGCTCATAGAGAGACTATGCCAGTGAAACCTTTTTCAACGTTCCAAAGGAAAATTCTTGAGAAACCGTGAAAATCATAGGAGTTGACTAGAAGAACCAGAAGTACATTGGAAATGAACCAGAGACTGGGGTTGGCAGGTGGAGATCAACAGGTAGAAAATCAGCAACTTGGAAATTAACGAATAAATGTAGTATTACAAACCACCAGTCACATTTGTAAAATATGGAAGAACAAGTAAACCTGGAAATATTGGATTTTTATGACTTTGTTAAACTTGTAGGGGACGCAAAAGCATATGCCCTACTTAATGTCATTAATGTATGGAAGAACATTAAGGAGACAGGAAGAGGAAAGAAAACAGTTACTGCAAGTAAAACAATGTTTTCTTAACAGTATTCTTATAAGACATGATGTATACTGTTTGTTATCTAGTGAAACATTTTTAGTTATTTTCTGTTTTATAGGGATACTAAAGTAAACATGCTTTTCTTCTTTCTTCTTCTTTAGTTTAAGAAATGTAGGCACTAACATGCTTTATTTCCTTCTGTCTTCTTTAGTTTTCAGAAGTATTGTAAAAAGAGAAGAAAACCAAAAGCATGGTTAAGATAATAGGCTGTGATCTTAGGTTGATCAGGTGAGGGACTGGTTACAAAAATATACAGAGCATGATGCAAGTAAAATTGATATGCTTTTTCTTAATTTTACATATGGGAGTGATTGGATTAAGGTCCTTGGCTTGATCTAACAACAAGTTTTAAGAGAAAGCAAGTAAAATAAAAGAACACTGAATGTAATGAAAAGTCTTCCTTTAACAAATAAATGGTTCATAGTGCAACATGAAAAGCCTATAGCTGAAGACAATTGAGAATCTAGTTCTCATGTTTCTGTGAAGACAAGCTGATAAGAGGGCAATAAATACAGAATATATATTTTTTCTTTCAGTGGCCTATTTAAAATTATTTGTTATTTAAAAATAGGGCAGAATTAAAAGAAAAAATTATAGTTAAGAAGTAACAAGAGTTATTTAGAGGGACAGACAAAAGTAAAGTATTACAGAATGGGGGAATCTCAAAGAGCAAGAAGAGATGCAAATGCAGAGTGCTAAAAGAGAAAATAAGACACAATCTGGATAATATGTATGAGATTAGAAAGATTGCTGTTAATCAACTTTTGGTTTGATAATAATTCTAGGGCACAAAAGGTTTTAGCACAATGACTCAGGAAATAGAAAGTAGAAAGGGTTGTAGCTAAACTTATGGACCCTATAACAAGGAGACTAACCAGAGATCCTGTAGAGGTATTAGAAATATTTCAGAAATTTTATGAAAATCTATATAAAGCAAATAAATGTGGAAATCAAGAAAAAGTTAAAATGGAAATGTTTATGGAAGAATTAAATATGACAAGGTAAGAAGAAGACTCGATTATTAACAGGACAGGAGGAGATGAGATAAAAATAGTGATGTATAACCAATCTACAGGAAACCCTCCAGGAATAGATAGTATTCTTGTGGAAGTTCGGAAGCTAGGAGGGAAGGCGGTGATAAAGATCAAGAAGGATTTGTTTAATGGTATTTTAAAAGGAGGAGACTCCCCAACATTCTGTAAGAATTGCTGTAGTGACTATAATACCTAAAGATGGTAAAAATCTGTCAGATCCAGCTTCATATAGGCCTATTTCAATTCTAAACCATGATCAAGAAGTGTTTGTCTATAATTGCTAAATAAGCAGCAAAGGTGATGCCAAAATTGATAGATATGGATCAACGTGGTTTTGTGGAAGGGAGGCAAGCATTTCACAACATTAATAGAATGACAGGGTACCAGAATGTAAGAAAATACCACTGCTGTTAGTGTCTCTTGATGCAGAGAAAGCTTTCAACAGAATAAGATGGGATTTTATGAGTAGGGAAATGGAAGCATTTGCACTCCCTTATGCAATAATAAGATTAAAAGGAGGATGTATGTGGGATTGGAGGAAAATTAAAGTGTTGGGCTCCTCTCTGATAAGTTCTGTTTGAACAAAAAAAAAAACAGGAAGGGTTGTCCTCTTTCCCCTTTATTATTTGCATTATAATTAGAACAATTGGCAAAGAAAATAAGGGACTCAGAAATTCAAGGATATGATTTGGTATGCTAATCAGGAAAAGTTGGCTTTATGTGTAGGTGATATTTTGTACCTGAAAAAAAAAAACAAAAAAGGACATTTAAGTGGTGTGGAACATTCTGAGACGATTCAAAGTGTTTCCAGGATACAAAAGTAATGAAGGTAAAACAAATGCAGTAGCTGTAAACTGTGCACCCATATACAAATTGGTTCAGTAAAACTCATACTTATGGGGACATGATAAAATGAACTACTTAGGAGTATGGGTTAAAAGGATTCTATTATGGCAGCTAAGGATATGTGGAAAGAGACTAAACAAGAGATAGTTCAAAAACTTAGAAACTCTACTTTATGGAAAAGGATAGCCACATACAAGCAATGAAAACTTTAAAAATTCCCTATAGATTACTCTATCAGAAATACTGTGCGAGTAAATTGGTGAAACTAAGGAAATTATTTTTTTAAGCTGCAATACAGAATCAGAATTGCCTGGACATAGTAAGGCCTTGCTGAGTTTAATTCTGGTGGCTGCCAAAAAAGCAGTTTCCTAGAAAATGGAAATCAAAATCTAAACCAGCTGTACTATACTAAAGAATAGAAATCAAAGTCTAAGCCAGCTGTACTGGATGTTGTGACTATAGTAACAGAGGTAAAAGAAATGGAAGTAGGATCCTTAGAAAAGGGTAGTAGCAAATTACATAGATAAAAATGGAAGTTGTGGGAACAGTACATTCAGAATAATGTTTGAAGGCAGGATTTGAATGAGTTTGTAATGATGGACTGAATATGACTGTAGGATATACACGATGTATAATGTTTGTAACTGAAAATATGTCAGTATGTTTTTTTCATTCATATATATGATTGTCTGTGTCATAGCTGATAATTCAATATATTTCTTGTTTAAAACAATCACTACCAACCTACCTAAGAGAACTCCCCTCATACACCAAGTTTAGTTAGGATTAAAGTTAAGAAACATCTATTTACAAAAGCTTCATGCCAATGCCACCTGCCACATCAGAAAACTTACATCTCGCTACCTTTTCTACTTCTATTCACCTCTTCGCCTCCACTTGTTCATCCAGGCAACTCTGACGGAATCTTTCCTCAATCCTTAAACTCCCTTACCCTCTCATCCGTCTTCCCCCCTTTTTCCTTTCTCTTCTCTTCTACAAGCTCGATTAAACCAGATAGAAACAACAGACTTGGGCAGAATTCAGTGTGACTACTTATGCATTACTTGGATGTTATCTACCTTGCTTGTAACTTGCCTTTCAATTTCTCATGAGTGAAGTTTGTGTAAATCTCATTGTATATACATGTATATTAATGTATATGTTTCTCTGTATATAACTCTCTCTTCCTTACATTGTGATATGCTGACCTGGGCTATGCCTATGGTCCACTGCACTACCCCAGTAAGTAACTGTAAAATAAAAACAAAAAACAAAAACAAACAAAAAAAAAACATTTTTACTTAATTGTGTATATTTTGCATTTGCATTTATGCTTAAATTACAGTGCTGCTAATGATGGTGATAATTATGAGGTGAGTAGGGAAAAATCTAAAAATACATTCATTAACTGTTATGTTGACTGTTATTTCCTAAATTAAGGATAGTATTATCCATGCCAAATTCTGGTAAGTGAAATAAAATGTTTATGAAATTAAAACTGCAGTTGACTGTTGTTTAAGCTTCTAAAATTGTGTGTGTGGCTGTTGTTTTTGGCTGCTAGAATTTAAAAGGAGAAATAAAGCTGTGTAATATAGATTTGATGGTGTTGTTTCAGTCCACCTTAACAGTTAGGTATATCAGATCCATACAGATTTGAAGCCAGCAGTTAAACTTTCAGTTCCAAGATTCAAGCTCCTCCCCTTTCCCGTAACGCATTGCCACCCTTACGGCCCCCAGATCTCATTTGCTGCACTAGATGACAGACTCATTCCTCAAGGATCAGCTTGATAATTTTCAGATAAGTGCTTTTCTCCACTTGGTTAGAAAAATGTGATAAGGAATATATTTTCTGTAGTCCTTGAAGTTTTTCTTGTCTTTTGACTGGTTTTTAGCCTGACCACCTTTTTCCTCCTCTCTCTGTCTTCTCTTTTAGAAGTTGGCTGCTCGGGTTTCTTCCAGTAATGTTGGGTGTTTGGTTGTTAAGTGTAAGCTCTTTAGTCTTTGCTTATGAGTGTTTGGAAGCTATTGCCACTTTGACTTTCCTTCTCTTGGATATTAGTTTGATGTGTTGGACCTGATGGGTCATTATTTTGTGAACTTCCCTTCATTTTCTTTTTCTTTGGGTGTTGGCTATGATGGCAGACCAGGCTTCAGGCTTCAAGAAGTGTGTGGCCTGTGGTCATAAGATTCTGCAGTAGGATGCAATGAGAATTGAGTGTATTGTTTGGGTTTTGCCCATTTAAATGAGTATTTTGCGCTATGAGCCCTCTCTGACCGTCATTTGAAACTTGTATGGAAGGGTGTTCTCCCTGCCCAAACTGTAAATTCTATCACTTTGTTTCAGGATTTGCCCCTAAGACGTCTTCTGACAAATCTAGAAAGGTTAGACCAAGGGATAAGAGTAAGGCCAGTGATCCATCTAAAGATGGATCTAAGGAATCCAGGAAAATGGTCTCCAGACCCTTCCATAGTACAAGGTCTCATTGCTCTGAAAGTCCAATATCCCTTTCCTTGACTCCGAGGTTGGATCAGGTTCTGACCCAGTCTGTCTACTTCAAGTCTACTGGGTCCAGTGTTTTTAGCAGGGCATCTCCACTTCCGATCTTATTCCCAACTGTCCCACCAGGAAGACATGGGCACCAGTCCTCTAGGCCACCCTCTGCTTATTCTTCCCTTAGTTCATTGTAGTCTTCCAGGAGTTATAGTTGGAGTTTATTCCCATTTCCCTCCTTCAGGCATGGTGAGGCCTTGTCCGGCTACTCCATTTATTTATGTCTCCTCAGATCGTCAGTTTGGATCCGAGTGTTTCCTTCATGGTCCCCCTGCCATTGCTGACAACCTGGGTGTTGTCGACTCCAGTCATGTCTGATCTAGGTGGGTCCTGCAGTTGTGATATTGGCATTGAGGCTTCAGGATTAGGGTCAACTCCTAGGTTTTCAGAAACTTCCCTACCTGTCGAGGCTTTGGCCATTGACAGCTTGGCATCTGCCTTTCACTCAGATCATTGTGGGACTGCATCCTTGAAGGGGCTTCTCTTGAGGTTTTGGACCCAAAGGCGGTCTTCCTTGCGATGTGTGTCTGCTTTGGCATTCAAGACTTTGAAAAGATCCTGTCACATTTGAGAGAGGGGGTGACCCATACTATCTCAAATGTACCCTGAAGTACAGCAGCTTCAGGTGCTTTGGTTCCTCATTATGTATCTTTGGGACCCCCAGCATCAACTAGCTTTGAGCCAGCCCCCAGGTACAGAGTTCCCAACCCCTAGGGAGAAGCATAGGAAGCACAAATGTAAAAGGAAGCATTTGGACTCTTCCCAGGAATTCCTTATAGAAGAAGGTACTGACCTTGAGGAAGAGGAAGGGTCACCCAGTTCTCCCCGATAGTTGTAAATCCTGGAATTGCTTAGAGGGAAAGTTGGTCCAATTTTGCCCCTTCCCAGAAGAGTTGTTTTTTCTCAAGACTTTTGGTGCACCACTCATCTACTTTCTGGATGGTGCCCCCTACAGATGGTTTGGTTGCTTTGGTGTCCCGGCTAGATTGGAAGGAACTAGACATAGTGGAACCATTCCCACATAAGCAGGATAAAATCTTAGTCTGTTCGAAGGTCAGGGCACATTGAAGTATGGGGGCTGCAGTGGATGTATTGTGGTGGCAGCAGCCACTAAAAAGCCGAATGAGGAGAGTGCCTCTGTCTAGGCCTGTTGACAGGTTTGGGGAAGTATGTGTATGCTTCATTTACCTTTGCTTTGTGTGCTGAACTGCATGGTTTTCTTGACCAGACTGCAAAGGGATTTGACAAAGGAGCTATCAAATTCTCTGTCAGGTGCCCTTATGGTGGAGTCCCATTGGGCACTGGAATTACAGCTGGCCACCATACATTCTGTTGCCAGCATGTCTTGGTAAGATCTGCAGGTCTTACCATTTGCCACCATACCTGGATGCATCTTTGACTTTGCAGAAAGCTTGAAGACGTCTTTCCTAAATGCATTCTTCCATAGGTCCACCGTAATTGGACCAAAGGTCAATGATACAGTAACCAGGAGTAAGCAGGATGGCAAAACCCTGCCTGCCATTGGAATCCACTTCTCCACATCTCGGAGGTCCATTTCATGCAGCCAGAAGGGTGGAAAACAATTTTGGCTCCAAATGACTGATTTGCCCAGAACACTTCCACTGGCAAGGCTTTCCAGGGTCAGATCTGGGAACTTTTATAGACATCACTCAAGGGACAAAGGCTGACCACAGAACCATGGGGTTCAGTGTCCTTTTAATGATAACCCTTCCAGCACTCCTGAAGGATCCCCCAACTGTCCTTCTCTGGATTCAATCAGAGGATGCTAATCTCTCCACTCCCAAGTCTAGAAGGCCATCTTCTGTGACTCTTGGGTGTTAAAAGTAATAACCAGTGTCTGTTTTATCCTTTTTACATCTCCTCCAAACTTGGAACCCAAGACCCTTCCAGAGGTTCTACCTTGACAAAGAAGGGCAGCAGTGCAGGAGATACTAAATCTGGTAAGATAACAGATAGTCCAGGAGGTCTCACTAGACCAGGGAGGATTTGGAGTCTACTCACGCTTCTGTTTTGTACCAAAAGAGAATGAGGGCCTAAGGACAATTTTGGACCTAAGCCAGCTGAACTGATTTGAAAAGCAGATGTCTTTCTGGATGGTCATGTACAGTCCATACCATTAATTCTGAGGAAGGAAGAATGGATGTGTTCAGTGGGCCTCCAAGACACCTACTGTCACATCTTGATAGCCAGGCAGTCCAGGGGATCTGTATACTTCCAGCTGGGAGCTAGTCATTTTCAGTTCAGAGCACTGCCCTTTGGTTACATTCACCAAATGCATGGCAGTGGTAAGCAGCCCAACTCCAGTTGTAGGGGGTCTGGTTGTTCCTGTGCTTAAATGACTGGCTCATTGCAGCCATCACAAGAAATTTACTAGTTCAAGCAAGAGACTTCTTACTTCATTTATGCTGTTCCTTTGGCACAGAGTCCAGGTGTTTTGTAAGTGAACCCCATATTGAAGTCTGTGATCACTTGTTCTTGCCATCTCTGCACCCTGTGTGTCATTTGGAATTTGGCTGCCAAGTAGAATCTTTATCTGCAGGTCATTTACACCTTTGTCTTTCTATTCATTTGTAGATCAGCTTAGTAAGTTCACCTCCATCACTCTGAGCTGAAGATGGATTTAAAGATCTTTGTTTGTGTTAAACAGATAGGTGGACTGCATCAAGGATCTTTTTCAGATGTGAACCAAAATGGTACAGACATTTGACAAATGTGCGCATGAAAATAGATACAACATATAAACAGGTGCTTAACATTTCATACCAGAATTTTTCACAACAGTCATGTTATTTCCATGGAGTACCCTGGAAGATAGACTTGTTACTTCCTCCTCAGAATAGTAGCTCAGGAAATTCTACTGAGATACCCATGCAAGGAAGCTGGGGCAGTGAATGCCTTTTCATTTCCATAGAATAGGGGGCTACTTTACACCTTCCCCCCTTTTCCACTTCCAGCTAGTATCCTCCTCAAAAAAAGACAAGACACAGCGGGTCTTGTTTTTGATCACAATAATGCTGAATCTTACATGATACAGTGCACCTTCTTCAAACTCTTGACTGATTATCTACAGTCAGAAGTTGCTTGGCACCTTTTAAGACTTTCATACTCCAAAACTCCTACCCTAGCTCCCGTAATTTGCCATGCTTCTTTTCTTTAGATCTCATTTGCCATTTTCAAGACAGCATCGAGAGTTGCTTCCAAGTTAACTTTGCAGCAAAAATCAGTAGATATTTGGAATGAATCTCCTTTCAAAGGGATTCATCTGGATTCAGATCAAATCATTTTAGCTTTTTGGATATTTCAGTTGATATATATTTAGGCTGGGCAGTTAAATTTGCAATTTGTGATTCCTTTTACTTTCTAGTCAATATGCTGTTTCTGTTTGATTTCCAAATGGTTGGATTTACATTTGTAATTTTCGTGTGTTTAGCACAATTTGGTGGATAGTGCAAGGTTCCATTTTGCTGATGCTGGTTGATTTTTAGAATATAATTATTTTGTTGAATTATGGACAAGACTTCCAGTTTGCATAAAAGTGTTAAGGGTAGGCATGTGACTTCCCCCTCTGTATAACCATTCTCTGCTTGTGAAGTGCATATGGGTGGAACAACTAGACACTACATATGAATTTTTTTGAGAAGTCTGACTTCAGGAGATTGCAGAAGAGAAGAAATAAACAGATTCTGAAGAAATTATTGGCCTCTGACTCTTCTGGGTACAAGTCAGTGGAAGACAAGAGGAAGAAGAGTCAAGGAATTTAGGTAAGTATTCTCTGTTGTGACAAAAATGCCTTAGACTGAGGTCTGTACTTACCAAGACACTTCAGTTTCTCTTCTTAATGTTCAGTCAGAAGATGCTGGGTTCAAACACCTTAAAATATATGCAGTCTTTACTCTTCCAGCTAGGAGGAGGTTTAATAGTGTTTCTATTGGAAAAAGATATATTTAATTACATAGAATCCCTGCCATCTTCCTATGTATCCAGTCATTCCAATAGGTCTCTACATCCCTCTCAATTTGTGCAGATTAGGAGCAAATGTTGAGTAGCCTTGTTAAAGAACCAGTTAAGATGGGCATCTTGTCTCCCTCCCCTCCATTTCTAGGGTGGGAAGAGAAGGATAAATAAAAATGACAGTGCAGCAGTAACACTTTTATTAGCATCTCAGTCCTCATCGACCTTCCAGGGTAAGTGGGGAAGAATGGCAACAGTAGGACCTTCCCCTTCTATTACTTCTATACCTTTCCCTAGACTTGTCCTGGAACTAACTACTTTGGAGCTTCCTTAACTGTACATCGCATCACGTTGTTCAGACATCAGGTTCGGTCTGTACTATCTCACCAGTTTCCTCCAGCAAGATTAGTGTTACAAGATCTGGAGTCAGTGTCAGCTGCTATACTTCTGGTCTCACTAGCACGATTTTTTATGCAAATTCTTCAGTGGACCTTGGCAGTAGAGTGGTCCATGCTTTATTAGCCCCTGTCATTTCCTATAAGACCCATTCCAATCTAGAAACATCATATTCCTTGGTGGATTCAGTCCAACAACCTATTTCTGGGCAAACCATTCACCCTTCCGTCCCCAGTGACCATGGATGCTTCCCAACTGGGGTGGGCATATCTTGGGAAAGATGGTCCAAGGCACATGGTCCCATCTGGAGATCAAGTTGCATATCATTGTCCAAGAGATGAGAGCAGTCCTTCTAGCATTGCAAGCATTTCAAGATGTTCTCCCTCTGGGGACTGTAGCAGTTCAAGCAGACAACATGCCAGTAGTCTGGTACATCAACAAGCAAGGAGGAACCCAATTTTATCCACTGTGCAGAGAGACCATGAGGGTTTGGGTATGGGCAGTCACTTCAGACCATTTTCTCACTGCATCATGCATCCCAGGGAAAACCAACTCAGTAACAAGACAGGCTCAGCAGATTCATTGTGAGGCCTTCCAAGTGGTGTCTCCATCAGTCAGTAGCGAATATCATCTTCAGCTGATGGGGCCAGCCTTGCTGTGACCTCTTTGCCTCACCCCTCAACAACAACTGCAGTAAGTACTTCTAACTGCCCCCCCCGGGGGGTGACCGAGAGATGTTCTGATTCACAATTGGCCCCCGGGTCTCTTGTATGCCTATCCTCCTCTTCCACTGATTCCAGGTTTCTTACAGAAAGCAAGCAGGTTGAAGAGCTCAGTCATCCTCATAGCCCCATTCTGACCTTGCCAGGTATGGTTCTCCTTCCTCTGGTCTTACTTGCAATATCCCCCATGGATACGGGAACCCACTCAGGATTTCCTGTCTCACCTGTCGAGAATTCAGCACCCCAACCTCCACACCCTCAAGCTAACAGCATGGTTTCTCTACTTCCAGTAATAGTTAGACAGTCCAGGCTTTCTTCCTCAGTGTGCGATATTATCTTGGCCTCCCGGAAAGCTTCTACCAAGAAGGTCTACAGAAGCAAATGGGGAAGATTTTCTATTTGGACCTCTAACCAAAATATCAACCCCCTTTTTAGCACCAGCTTCAGCCATTCTTCTTTTTCGACACAACTCATTTTAATGAAGGAGCTAGTTTTTCTACAATTAAACTTCAGTTGGTAGCAATTTCAAATTTTCATTCTGGAAAAAAATCTTCTTCTCTGGCTTCATTCAAGATTGTGTAGGGCCGTCATGAAAGGCATTTTTCTCCTTGGACACACAATAAAGGACCGTTCTCCTCCTTGGGACCTAATAGTGGTCCTTCAGGGTTTAACTCAAAAGCCCTTTGAACTGGCAAGCAAATGTGATCTGAAGTACCTTTCTTAGAAAATGATCGTTTTAGTAGCTATTACTTCAGCAAAAAGAATTTCTGAGCTCCAGGCCCTATCAATGACGCCTCCTTATATTATTTCCCATAAAGACAAGGGTATCTCTTTGTACTAACCCTTCCTTTTTTCCTAAGGTTGTATCTGATCATAATATCAGCCAGTACATCCAATTACCAGTCTTCTTTCCAGATTTTACAAATAAAGGGAATATGTGCTTCCTTTCCTTGATGTGCACAGATAACTAGGTTTTTATCTTCTTAGAACAAAACCGTTCAGGAAGTCTGATCATCTCTTTGTATCCTTCTCCCCAAATCGCTTGGGTTAGGCAGTATCTAAAGTCACTTTAGCCAAATGGATTACTGATTGTGTTTCATTGGTTTAATCTCAAAAAGGACTAAAAGTACCACACCCTTCTCAAGCTCATTCTACTCTGTCCATGGCTACTTCATCTGGCTTTTGGTCAAGGACTTCATTGATGACATTTGTGCTGCAGTTATGTCATGAAAGTGTCATACATTTGTTTCACATTACAATTTGGACGTCATTTCCAGAAGCAGAGCTTCTTTGGGTTTAACAGTGCTATGGCAGGTCATTCCATGAGAGCCTCCTGAGGGTTACGTATCTGGGGACTCTGTTCCATTGGTGAGGAAGAATGAAAAGGACAGCATCAGATTTATTAGTTATGTAACTCACCATGACTTGGCATCTGTGTTGTCCATTTTCCTTCTTCCTCACCTTCCCTCCCATCTTACTTCTGTCCTTATCACTCTTAGAAATACCTGTTAGATTGTATTAGAACTATTCAGTTTCTGGTTTGAGCCCTGTCATTTTTCAGTACATCTTCTGTCTATGTCTGCCTCTGCTATAAAAAGGCAAAATTAGGCAGCAAATTTGATCTGAGGTATTGGTGATGGAATAGAGTTTTATAGGTAGAGGGAGGAACTCAAGAGCTGGATCCAAAGTCTGTTGAATGCAGCCGAGTCAGATCCAAGGATCAGATCTGAACCCATTGGTGAGGAAGGATGAAAATGGACAATCTAGATGTCAGGTTATGGTGAGTCGTCTTCTTCTCTTTCGGCTGTTCCCTTTAGGGGTCGCCACAGCGGATCATCTATTTCCATTTCTTCCTGTCCTCTGCATCTTGCTCTGTCATACTAACCACCTGCATGTCCTCTCTCACCACATCTATAAACCTTATCTTAGGCCTTCCTCTTTTCCTCTTACCGGGCAGCTCCATCCTTAGCATCCTTTTACCAATATACCCAGCATCCCTCCTCAGCACATGTCCAAACCAACGCAATCTCGCCTCTCTGACTTTGTCTCCAAACTGTCCAACCTTAGCTTACCCTCTAATATACTGATTCCTAATCATGTCCATCCTTGTCACACCCAGTGCAAATCTTAACATCTGTAACTCTGCCACTTCCAGCTCTGACTCTTGCCTTTTTGTTAATGCCACAGTCTCCAACCCATGCAACATAGCTGGTCTCACTGCCCTCTTGTAGACCTTCCCTTTCACTCTTACTGGTACCCGTCTGTCACAAATCACTCATGACACTCTTCTCCACCCATTTCACCCTGCCTGTACTCTCTTCTTCACCTCTCTTCCACACTCACCATTACTCTGAACTGTTGATCCCAAGTACTTACACTCATCCTCCTTTGCCAACTCTACTCCCTGCATCCTCACCATTCCACTATCCTCCCTCTCATTCACACACATATATTCTGTCTTAGTCCTGCTGACCTTCATTACTCTCCTCTCTAGAGTATATCTCCACCTCTCCAAGGTCTCCTTAACCTGGTCCCTACTCTCACTACAGATCACAATGTCATGTGCAAACATCATAGTCCATGGGGCCTCCTGTCTGATCTCGTCTGTCAACCTGTCCGTCACCATTGAAAATAAGAAAGGGCTCAGAGCTGATCCTTGATGTAATCCCACCTCCACCTTAAACGCATTTGTCACTCCCACTGCAGACCTCACTACTGTCACACTACCCTCATACATATCCTGTACCACTCTCTAGGCACCCTAATATAATGCTTTCTCCACGTCCACAAAGACACAATGCAACTCCTTCTGACCTTCTCTATATTTCTCCATCAACACTCTCAGAGCAAACATTGCATCTGTAGTGCTCTTTCATGGCATGAAACCATACTGCTGATCATTAATCATCACCTCCCTTCTTAACCTAGCTTCCACTACTCTTTCCCATAACTTCAAGCTGTGACTGATCAGTTTCATCCCTCTACAGTTACTACAGCTCTGCGCATCACCCTTATTCTTAAAATAGGTACCAAAACACTTTTTCTCCACTCCTCAGGCATCCTGTCACTTTCCAATATTTCATTAATAAATCTGGTTAAAAACTCCACTGCCATTTCTCCTAAGCACCTCCATGCTTCCACTGGTATGTCATCTAGACCAACAACCTTTCCATTCTTCATCCTCTTCATAGCTGTCCTTACTTCCTCCTTGCTAATCTGTTTCACTTCCTGATTCACTATCCCCACATCATCCAACCTTCTCTCTCTCTTTCTCTTCATTCATCAGCCCCTCAAAGTACTCTTTCCATCTGCTCAACACACTCTCCTCGCTTGTGAGTACGTTTCCCTCACTATCCTTCATCACCCTTTCCTGCTGCACATATTTCCCAGCTTGGTCCCTCTGTCTAGCCAATCGGTACAGGTCCTTTTCTCCCTCTCTAGTGTCCAACCTTTCATACAACTCTCCATATGCCTTATCCTTAGCCTTCACCACCTCTCTCTTTGCCATGCTCCTCATTTTCTTATACTCCTGTCTACTTTCTTCATCTTTCTGACAATCCCACTTCTTCTTCGCCAGCCTGTTCCTCTTTATACTCTCCTGTACTTCCTCATTCCACCACCAGGTCTCCTTGTCCTCCTTCCTCTGTCCAGATGTCACACCAAGCACCTTTCTAGCTGTTTCCCTTACCATCTCTGCTGTAGTTATCCAGCTATTTGGTAACTCTTCACTGCCCCCCCAGTGCCTGTTTTAACTCTTCCCTGAACTCCACCTCACAATCACCCTTTTTCAACTTTCACCATTTGATCCTTGGCACTGCTCTTGCACTTGTCCTCCTCTTCTTGATCACCAGCGTCATCCTACAGACCACCATTCTATGCTGCCTAACTACACTTTCCCCTGTCACCACTTTACAGTCTCCAATCTCCTTCAGACTGGCCCTCCTGCATAGGATATAATCCACCTGTGTACATCTTCCCTTCACTCTTGTACATCACCCTATGCTCCTCCCTCTTCTTAAAATACGTATTCACCACAGCCATGTCCATCCTTTTCGCAAAGTCCACTACCATCTGACCTTCTGTATTCCTCTGTTTAACACCATACCTGCCCATCACTTCCTTATCCCCTCTGTTCCCTTTGCCAACATGCCCATTGAAATCCACTTCAATCACCAGTCTCTCACCCTTTGGTACACTCACTACCACTTCA
This sequence comes from Protopterus annectens, assembly GCF_019279795.1. Classification (NCBI taxonomy): domain Eukaryota; kingdom Metazoa; phylum Chordata; order Ceratodontiformes; family Protopteridae; genus Protopterus; species Protopterus annectens. Next base: position 348,080,626 of record NC_056750.1, read on the forward strand.
TCCAACTCACTCCAAAATTTCTCTTTCTCATCCATCGCACACCCGGTTGTGGAGTGTATGCACTAACAACCTTCATCATTACACCATCAATTTCCAGCTTCATAAACATCACTCTATCCGACACTCCTTTCACCTCCAAAACACTCTCGGCATACTGTTCCTTCAGGATAACCCTTACCCCATTTCTCCTCCCATTCACAACATGCTAGAACAATTTGAACCCACCTCCTATACACCTGGCCTTACTCCCCTTCCGTCTGGTCTCTTCCACACACAAGATATCAACCTTCCTTCTCTCCATTATATCAGCTAGTTCTCTCCGTATACCAGTCATACTGCCAACAATCAAAGTTCATACCCTCACTACTACACTCCTACCCTTCCTCCTCTCTTTCTGCTTTTGGGCATGCCTTCCCCCTCTTCTTCTCCTTCAGCCAACAATAGCCCAATTTCCACCAGCAACGGTACTGGTGGCGGTCGTTGTTAACCCCGGCCTCAACTAATCCGGTATGGAAATCTGTATTGTTGTCTGCATATGTTATTTGGCAGAGGTTTTACACCGGATGTCCTTCCTGACGTAACCCTCCCGATTTATCCGGGTTTGGGACCAGGACAAAGAAATTCACTGGCTTGTGCATACCCAGTGGCTGGGTTATTTCAAGTTATGGTGAGTACATAACTAATAATTATTTACATTAGGGTATTTCCATTGAGGAAGTGGAATCTAAGTAGTTAGGACAAGGCCACTTTAAAGTGGTTTGTATCATATAGTATAGCTTTAAGTTCTATATTCTAAAATATGAGAAAAGCAGGCTGGGTCTAGCAAAACTAAAAGTTTCCTGTACCACATCAGTTCAGTCTTACCGCCTCACCTCTGAACTTTCCTTCCTTGACCTTATTCAGGTATGCATTCCCCATAAGGGAAGCAAAGTCAAGAGGAAGGTCCCTGTAGACAGGGTTTTTTTCTCCCAGTTCTACCCTCCAAAGAAGCCCAAATCTACTACCTCTTCTTCATCCTGTGTTGATTACTTGGGCTTCTGTGGTAGTGCTGTCTGAGGAGTATCCAGTTCCTCTTTCTGGTACAGAGAGCATCATGTCTGCAGCTTCTGAACCCATACGTAAAAAACATTTGGTGACTGTTTAGCCTTCTTCTTCCAGGTCCAGTTAGAGAAACAAAGATGTGGCAGGCCTTCATGCAAATGCAGTGTACTGGGTCCCAGGTCTCTTTCACCACAAATGTTATAGTGAACAGAGCACCTTCCTTGCTACATTTTGCTGCTCATTTTCCACATTTCTCACTGGGCCGCATTCCGGTACTGATCCCCATTGATTTGTTGATTGACCCACTATTATTAGTGTCATTGAACCCATCAGTTGTATCTGTGGTTTCACTGATGGGATCATAGAATTTGTTCTCAACTCTGCTAATATTGATACTACCATCAGTCCTGGGCTTCTTAATGTTGGCACCATCAGTTTTAGTGGGTCACCCATTTTAGGGGTTTGGGTCTGATCTCTTGAGTTTGGAATTATTCCTGATTTGTTCAGGTCGACCATATTGTCACCAAGCTTGTGTATTTACCTGACATCTAGGTCCCTTGTATTAACATTGAGGCTTAATGGGTCCTTGACTGCATTGGTTGGGTGAGCCATTGTTGTCAGGCTCAAGGTCCATCCCTTCACTCCCAAGTTTGGCCACAATTGACTTTGAAGCCTATTGGTCAGGATCATTGATCCAGGTTGTACCATCACTGTCAGTCCATGTACTTTCAGTGGAGGCATCCTTGCATCTGCCTCAGTCATCAGTGGCACTCCTTTACATCTCAGACCAGGATCATGTGCCTGATGTCTTGACCATCCACCATCACCCCTCGCATGACAGAGGGATCAGTGGACCATTGCAGGATATTTCTGCCATAACAAGGCAGGAACATCCCTCTCCTCCCCTTATTGGACCTTTCACTGTAAGGATAGGAAAAAAGGTTAAATACAAGAGGAAGTGTCTAGACTAACCACAAAAGTCTCTGTCCCCAGATATTTATGAAGATGAGAAAGCTGATTCCACCAATCCCTTTCAAATGACCACAGATTTGGAAAAAAATATTAGAAATGATGAGGGTAAAGGGGACTGTGAATAAAATAGTGTGACTGGTGGTTTAGTGTGTGTGAGAAAACCATGTTTTGATGGCCCTTTCCAAAAAGCCTGACAAATCGTACAGCTTCCTAAGGACTTGGAAGTATTAAAAGCAGATGCCTTAAATTAAATTCTATTACAATGGCAGCAGCTGTGAAAAAGGCTTCAACCCACCAGAGCCTAGCTGTTCCCTCACCTAGCAAGGAATTTCATGTTGGAAAGATTGGAGGAGTGCATTTGTGAAGGTTGCCAGCCTAGCTAGATAGAATTTTGTAGATAATTCTGTCATTTCTAAATATTAATGGAAGCCACATGCTTTTTCTCTTAAATGTAAGAAAATTATGGTAAATGGTGAACTTCAAAAATGTAACCACAATGCACTCTGCTGGAGGAAAGCTGATAAGTCAAGCATTGTATAATTTTACATTAGAATAGATTTATGGTGATTTTAGTCAGTATAAATCTCAGATATGTTATAATTTAACTAAATGTGAATGGACAGCATTAAAAGATTTGGCACAAAGTAAACATTTAATTGTGAAGCCATCGGATAAAGGTAATAAAATTGTGATTTTTACACTACAGTCAGTATTTGCAAATGTGTTACATGCATTTGCATGATACTGATGTTCACAGAATTGTTGATATTCAAACTTTTCATGGGGCACTTCAGGAATATGTGACGTTGTTAGATAAAGGCCATCGTTTAGGATATTTTACTAAAGAAGATGTGAATAAAAAGTTAAATATAGACAAATGTGCTATGGCTACTTTTTACTGCCTGCCTAAACTACATAAGGTACAACAAAGTACCACCTGGTAGGCCCATAGTTGCTGCCACAAATAATTTTTTGCACAATGTTGGTATCGTTGTTCATGAATTTCTTTTGCTGTATGTTCAGCAGCTAGATTCCTGTATTAAGGATACTTTTGATTTTCTTAATAAAATTTCTGTAATTAATTGGAATTCAAATATGTATTGGATAACCTTGGATGTAAGAAGTTTATATACAAATATTAAACACAGGGATGGCATTACTGCTTTATTATCTATGTTAGAATAATGCCCATTATCAAGTTATATTATTGAGTGGATATAATTTAGTTTGAATAATAATTATTTTTCTTTTAATAATCAGATTTTTCATCAACTACAAGGCACAGCTATGGGGACACCTTTTGCCCCTACTTATGCAAATATTTTTATGGCCTATTTTGAAAAGAGATATATCTATCATCATGAATTTTATAAAAAAAAGTCGTAAAGTATTATAGATATATAGGTGATTTGATTTTTATATGCCAATATAGCATTAATGAAGTTGAGAGTTTTGTCAATGATCTACAGTGTAATGAATTTAATTCATCCTTTGATGGCTTGCAATTTGGACAGACAGTTGATTTTTTATATGTGCATTTGATGGGTACTAATACTGGCCAAATTTTTACTTCAGTGTTTAGAAATTTTCAGGATGGGGAGCGATTTCTGCATGGTTCTAGTTTTCACCCGAGACATTTAATTAATTCCCTACCTTATGGGGAACTAATACATTTATGTAGAATTTGCAATAATACAACTGATTTAAAGCTATTACATCAACTACTCAAAATTTTTTGAATAGGGGGTATTCCTTATTCACTATTCAAGATGCTTTGGATAAAGTTAGTGTAAATTATTTAGTAAATGCTAATAAATTTAAAGGTAAAAAATGTATGCATCATAATAAGGAGACTAGTTCTCAAAATAAGTTTTATATAGTTATGCTATATAACATCTTGAGTGAACAGATGCAAGAACAAATCAAATATTATTGGAAATTTTTATTGAGGGATGGAAAGCTAAATAAGTTATTAAATGGATTTCCTGTCTTTTCTTATGAGAGGTGTCAATATAGCGGACAAACTCATTAAATCATATTTTATTGCCCCTGTAGAATGTTTAGTAGATAATCCATTATCTAAGGGCACTTTTCCTTGTGGGAAGTGTAATGCTTGTGATTTACTTGTTCAAACATTTCAAAAATTGGGTAATAAGAATTTTACTGTATTATTTAGGTTTTCATGTACTACTGCTGGTGTTATTTATGCTTTACGCTGTCCATGCAATTTAATATACATCGGGAGACTAAAAGAATGTTTAAACATCGACTACAAGAACATGTCAGAGATATAAAGAAATGTAGAGTTGAAAGTTGTATTGCAATTCATTTTATGCAGTATCATAAAAGTGATTATAGACTGTTGCAAGCTACTATTTTAGATAAAGTTTTTGTTAAATTAGGTGATGATGAAATGTTAAAGAATAAATTACTTTTTAAGGAATCTTTATTTATTTTAAATTTTAAAGTATAATACTTTGTCTCTTTATGGCCTTAATTGTGAAATCATTTGGAAATACTTGATTTAATTAGTTGATTGCTGCTATAATTATTTGATAAAGGTGGGATATTTAAGGGGAATGTTTTGTCATTTGTATTGTATACTTCTTGAAGACTGGTTCAGTCGAGGCGCTAAAGAAGAATAAATATTTTTGGATCCTGTTTCCTGTCTGTTCGTGGTATTCTATCTTTATATCTTGCTTTTTGGTGGTTTTGCAAGCATTGTATAATTGTTTGGTCTCAAAACTTGGAGCCAAGATGTCTGCATGAAGGAATTCTTTTTATTGTTTTGAGACCAGAGTTAATGGCTAGAAGTAGAATTTACATGTATAATGTCTTTTATTGCTCTGGCTTCTTGACCAGCTGCAAGATCAAAAGGGCTGTTAAACTCTGAGTTTCTGTTAGCCTGGAAACAGAGAATATGACATATCTGAAATGAGTCAATGGTACTGTGTTACCAATTTAAGGACAGAGAGAGAGAGAGAGAGAATCAGAGCTTTTTTGGATTTGTCTTCAGAAATGACCACTCATCAGCACTTGCTTTGCTCTGTCTTCATGTAAGTAGGATCATAGACTGTAGTGTTTCTCTTAAGAAATAGATAGAAAATAGTAAGTTTAGACTAGCTGTTTTCTGTATTGATGTCAGAACTATTCTACTGTATTATTTTAAGCATTTTCCTGTGATCTCTGAACTCGACTAGCACTGTGTAGTAAGAAGTATTGTCTTGTGTTTTTATTATTTATTAAATATTTTTAAGCCTTTCAACTGTGGCTGTTTTGTGTAGAGATCATTTAAGCTCTAGAGTACATTGCATGTATATAGTAATACTGTACAAAGCCACTCCAAATAATTCTTGCTGCTCAGTCACACTTACCATTTGGATAATAATAATGCACAGTAATAATTAAACACCCTTTGGTAAGGGCCTTTTTAGTAGCTGATAAGTAAGGGTCCTGGTGGCAGTGAGTCCCACCTTGTAGCCTGGCCAGAAGGGGCACAGCTAATGAACCTGTGCCAGCCTTCCCCAGGAGTGTCAGTGTGGTTGTATATAAATCATATCTCAAAGTGTGTGTGTGTGTGTGTGTGTGTGTGTGTGTGTGTGTGTGTGTGTCAGCTACTTGGGCAGGGACACAAAGCACTGGTTGGACAGAGAGAGTGCTAAGAGGACTTGGCTTGGGACCCTGGCTAAGGGCCCCACTCTATAGCTGTGCCAGTGGGGAGTCTTACTGGGGATCTGGAGAGAAAGGGAGAAACCAGCTCCAGACTGACTGTGATCTCTGTGTGCTCTTAAGGGAAATTGTACTTTACTGTGTGTGTATTTGTTATCTTTCCCAATGTGGATGCCCCTCACTGTTGTTAGTGGTGAGGATTGAGGCTCCTTGATTACTGGACCAGTGCACGGGTGTCACAACATTTATAGATTACTGCCTTTGAGTTTACAAACTATGTCTTTCACTATGTTTCTGGATATATTTGATTGCTCAAACTAACCAGTTTTGGAGAGATATCCAGACAGGGATATGAAAAACAGTCTACAATCTCAGATGTGAGCCCTTCATCCATTGCTAACATAACCATGCAGTATAAAACTTGCTGTACATCATCAAATCTGATTCTGCCTGACTGATTGCAGCAGCCTTACTTGTCAATCCCACAGTTAAAGATTATCTCAGAAGCCAACAATAGAGGGAGAGAGTGAGAGAGAGAGAGATTGTCTGTTACAGCTATTTGAGCTAAATTCAAACCTCCACAGTACTCACTGTCATGAATATAGCAAAGTCCATATCAGCTATAGTTTTGGCATAGCCAACAGCAGTATAATAGCAAAGGGTCTAAGGGGGGGTAATGTGGGTGAGTCAGTTATCTGCATGACCATCATCCCAGAGACAGCAGCTGTTGGTAATATAGAGTATCTCTTCTGTGGACCCCTAATCTGCTGTCAGAGACCATGTCCAGCTGTCCGTCTGTGGGGAAGGCAGTCAAGGGTTGTCTGTCCCTCTACTTCCCTGTGTAGATGGTCATCACACATAAGTGAATAAGAACCGTCATGTCCAGAGAATACAAAATTCTACCTCCACCCCAAGCCACAGTTTCTCTCACTTCAGACATCCCACCTTGTCAAATGTTTGTGGCAAAAAAAAAAAGAGTTGGTAAATCTCCTTCAAAAGACAACCGTCCAGGATGTCCCACCTGACCAGAAAGTAGAGGTAATCCAGAAATCTCAAGTCAGATCTGGTACCCACCTGTGATCCAGAAGGTGATAGGACTAACAAGAAACAGGGTACAAAGGATTAGTTCAGATAAAAATCACTTTTGCTAGCAGATCTAGAAGACTCTCTCTGTCTCTCTGATGCCCTCCCTCTGGGAGGAATAAAGATGCCTTGTTGAAGTTTCAAGTAATTTATTCAGTTAAATAGGTGGAGGGACCAATGTTCATATATAACAGTGAATGACGTAATATGTAGTCTAGATCTGCTAGCTAAAATGATTTTTATCTTTTGCTTTGAGATTCCTTTTAGTGACAAAGAAAACAAAGGACCTCAGGCCTGTTCTCATTCTCCATGGCCTGGATCAGTGCATTCCAAAAGAATCCTTATTGTGAGTGGTCACCATGCAGTCGTCCTTTTTTCTTCATCCTGAGGAAATTGGATGTGCTCTTTGACCCTCCAAGACACCTGCTAGCTGCCCCAACCATGGAAAGGCTGTCATCAGTAAAAGGTCACTTCTGGCATTTTTCTACTCCTTGGAGATCAACTGAAGATTGCCAAGTCACAGCTGTTGCCCATGCAGGTGATTATGTTCAGCTGATGCACATTGGACACACTGCCATTCCATGTCTGCCTGCATGTAAATAGGAGTTCACCCTTCAAGACTATAGCCTTTTAGATCTGACAAATCAAACTGTTCCACCTGTTGTCTTTCTCCAGACCATCAGACTTTTGGGAGACACTGTCACATGAGAGATGTTCTTCATGTTTTATTGTTGCAGTCATCACTTGTGGGTTATCCCTGCTGAGTAGCCCTCGGCCGGCCCGAGTATCAGAGTAAAGGTTTCCCTTTTGCATTGACTGTTCTGTGAGTGTGGCTGACGTCAGGTCATCAGGGCTATAAAGGGAGACAGCGACACCATTACATCGGTCTTTCTTGTCGTGGAGCCCGAAGTAGAAGCAGTTTTGCAAGTGTGTCAGTCGACCGTTGCCAGAGTGAAGAAAACCATCTAAAGCTAAGTACCCCGTTGGGGAATCTTTTCTTGCCTTAAACCAGTGTCAGAGAAAGTTAATAACTGTCTCAGTTGTGGAAAGCAGATCCCACACTGAGACTTCCATTCTCTCTGCGTCACCTGTTTAGACCCAGACCACGACATTCCAGGGTGTCAGTTCTGTGCCCTCTTTAATGTTCGTACTATAAAAAAGAAGAGTTGATATTGTAACGAGGCATTTTAGTCAGTTTTTACAGCAAAGCGAAATGGCATTGGTCTCTCAGGCAGTTACTGACTTTACTAGGAAGAAGAAAGACAAGGACAGGCCTCCAAAAGTTAGGCCTTTTGATGACCCCAGATTACCATCTACCCTTTCTCAAAGCAAGGTTACAGCTGAAGTGAGTGAGGCACCTTCGCAGCCCTTGATGACAGCCGACGATCCTCTGCAAGCCTCTACTGAGACCCATTCAGAGTCTGGTACGCCACCGGAGCAACCTTCTCTCCTGACAAGATATCATTTGTTCCTCACGTGGTTGGGTCCAGAGCCACTTTGCAGGCACCAGCTTCCGTGGAGCCCCCACCGGCATCTGAAGTCAGGATTAGACCAATGACAACGCCGCTGGTCAAATTGACTCTGTATAACGCTACTGAACCAGCTAGGCCCAAGGCAAAATCTACCCCCGAAAAGATCCCTCCACAGGGCCCCAGCCAACGATCTACTACTAGCCAGCCAGCCCCTCAATCACAGCAACATCTCAGAATGGAACAGGACCTGATGACTTTAGTCAGGGGTAGCCAACCTTCCCCTCCCACAAGAGCCAAAAGAAGGAGACCCCCCCCGAGGCCCTCACAGACCAGGAATCAGTGGATTCAGATCTGGAGGAGTCAGACATGGAAGACCAGCCCTTAGCAGCATTTGAGGACTCTGATGCTGATGATCCCATTCCCACTGCCTCTCCCCCTGAGGACCTTTCTTTCGGGGAAACTCTAAACACTCTCAAAAGAACATTTTCAGTGGGAGGCCCAGGACTACCCCCAGACTAAAAAGAGACTCAGGGAATTTCTAGATCTGCCCTGCATAAACCTCTGGCCATTCCTCCTATCCTGTATGTAGTAGAGGATGTTTTTTCTAGAATCAGCCCTGTCTCCAGATTCTCCCTCTCCTGCACACACAAAACGTGATAGATACTACAGGGTGCAAGATTTTCACAAGTACCTATTTAAAAACCCTACTGCAGACCCTGAAGTAATTACTCAGGGTCCTAAGGGAGCTAGAGCAAGCTCTTCAAAAAACCCCATCCCAACTGACAAAGAAAGCAGAGCTCTAGACAGGATGGGTAAAAAGGTTTGCACATCAGCCACTTTGACTTTTACGACATTAAACTGTCAATTTCATTTTATCAAATTCCAGCAGAATGCGCTCAAACTCATTAAACAGAAAATATCTGCCTTGCCTGACAGTAACACTACCAGAGAATTAACAGACCTCATACAGTCAAGCTCTCAGGTAGCAAAGCATTCCTTATTTTGTGGTTATGATGCCTTGGAAGCCTCTACCAGGGCTGCAGCTACAGGATCAGTTATTAGAAGGCACGCCTGGTTAAGGGAGCAACCTTTGCCTGACCAGGTAAAATCCAAACTTTTAGATGCCTCTTTGGATAAAGAGCAGTTGTTTGGCCCCAAGACCAAGGAGGTCATCAAGAAAATGGAGGACAAAGCCAAATCCATGCAGACTGTCAAGGATGTTTTGCAGGTACAGCCTCCCAGGTTCAGCAGAAACTTCCCTACCAAGCACTGGTCCTTTCCCTCTCAGGCTAAGCCAATACAGATAAAGGGACACAGAGACAGAACCTCTAGGCCGCAGGCACACAGCCAACAAAGTGCTAGGCAGTGGTCCACAGCCCCTCCACGACAGAGGAGTTCTAAGCCATCTTCCTTCACCAGAGAATCACAATGACTCCCTTCCCTCCCCTCTGCCCCCAGGTCTCCAGACAGGCTAGGAGGAAAACTTTCCATCTTCCTAGAAAACTGGCAGGCCATCACCTCAGATCTATGGCTCCAGAAAATTGTTGCCAGAGGGTACAGATTCTATTTCAAAGAAAAAATGAGATCAGGTTGCCCAGATGTCCCTGCAAACCAGACAGCAGAAGCTATTCACCAGATCCAAAAACGTTATGCCCAGGGTGCTGTAGAAACCGTGCTCAAGGAACAGACCGGGAAGGGATTTTACTCAAGGATGTTCCTGTTTCCCAGAAAAGAGGGCACATGGCCCCCTATCCTAGACCTCTCTACTCTGAATCTGTTCCTTCTGGTTCCAAAATTCAAAATGTTGACACTACAAAAACTACTGCCTGTGCTCCTACCACAAGCCTGGCTAGTGCCCTAGACCTGAAGAATGCTTACCTGCATCTTCCTATCAGAGAGTACTGCAGGAGTTACCTAAGGTTCAGAGCAGGGTCCCAACACGTTCACTTATCTGCACTGTCCTTTGGCTTATCCACTGCTCCCAGAGTCTTTACACAGTGCTTGGCTCCAGTCATTGCTTATTGCAGACAGAGAGCCATACACATTTACCCCTATCTAGATGACTGCCTCATTCAGGCAGAAACCAAGGAAAAGCTCCTACAGGACCTCTCGTTTGTGCAGACCATACTGACCTCACTGGGGTTCACAATAAATGTGGAGAAATCCCACATGAAGGATTACCTTCCTGGGCACTCTACTAGACACATCCAAGCAAATGCCCCAACCCCCCCCGAAACAGACCTTTCTGCAGTCCTACTTCTACCAGCTGGCGCAAAAGACCCACCTCACAGTCAGGCAAATATTACAAGCCCTGTGGTACATGGCCTTCTGCATCCTGCTGGTACCCCTTGCCAGATTGCATATGTAGAAACTGCAGTGGTACCTTGGGAACCTCTGGTGCCAACACTCCCAGTCTCTGGAGCACCAACTACCACTAATTCCTTGCTTAAAGAAGGAACTCTTCTGGTGGGCCCAAGCTTGCTCCCTAAACAAGGGACTTCCTTTTGTCCTTTGCCCACACAAGCAGACTTTGTCCACAGATGCCTCAGACATTGCCTGGAGAGCCCACACTGGAACTCTGTAAACCCAGGCCTTTTGGGAACAGGAAGTCCTAGGTCTACACATCAATTTGAAAGAAATGTTGGCAGTGCACAGAGCTATCCTAACTTTTCAATAGCATGTGTCACAAGGGGTACTCCTAATCAGGACAGACAACACCACTGTCATGTGGTACATCAACAAACGGGGCACTCATTCCTACCCCCTATATCACCTTGCCATGAAAATCTGCCAGTCAGCATCGAATCTAGGACTGCATCTCTTATCTCATTACCTCCCAGGGAAGCAAAACACCCAGGCAGATCACTTAAGCAGACATATCATGGATCCCCACAAGTGGCAGTTGCACAGGGAGACCTTCATACAGATAACTCACATCTGCGGGGAGCCAGACATTGACTTTTCGCAAGCCACCAGAACCGTCAACTGGCCAAGTTCTGCTCAAGACAGTTTCACCCAGAAGCCAGGAGGATGGACATGCTCTCCTTCCACTGGGGAAGCCTGTTTGTGTATGCCTTTCCCCCACTTTCTCTGATTCCCAGGGTTATACTCAATATCAGAGAATAAGGACCAAGGGCTATCCTGATTGCCCCAGATTGGCCAAGGCAGCACTGGTGCCCCATGCTCCTCAGCGTGAGCATGCACCCTCCCTTTACCCTGCCTTCCACCGCAGACATTCTCACACAGCAGAGAGGGTAGCTCCTGCATCCAGGTCTTGCCACACTCAAGTTAACAGCATGGCTGATTCCTCAAAGACAGTTAACATTGCAGCCCTCAGCAATCAGGTGTTAGACATTATTAAGGAGGCTCGCAGACCCAGCACCAGAAAATCATATTCCTCTAAATGGAAGAGATTCACCTGCTGGTGCTCCACTAGGAACACCACCAGCACTAAAGCCTCTTTACCCCTAGTTCTGGACTACCTGGCAGAGGTCCTCCATAAGGGTTTGTGTTACTCCTCTATCAAGACTCATGCCTTGGCTATCTCAGCCTATGTCCAGGCGGATCAGCCTTTATTCTCCTAACACCTCTTGAAGCAGTTCCTCAAAGGTGTGGCTCACATCAGACCGCCAAGAAGGCCCCCTGCACCAGCTTCAGATCTAAACTTTGCCCTAGAAAAGCTGACCCCCCCCTTTTTGAGCCAGCTACCTCAGTAGACCTCACATACCTCTCTTGAAGACTGTCCTTTTGCTAGCCATCACTTCTGCTAGGAGGGTATCTGAGCTCCAGGCTCTTATGGCCACTGAGCCCTTCATCATCTTTCACGCAGGCACGGTCCCTCTAAGAACCAACCCCTCCTTCAAGCCCAAGGTGGTCTCTGATGTAACCCTCATCCAGGCCGTACACCTACCTACCTTCTTTCCTAAACCAGCAAATAGAGGGGAGAGAATTCTACATACCTTCGATGTGCACAGACAGTTAAGATTTTACCTTGACAGGACCAAATCAATCAGGAAAACTGACCAACTCCTGGTTTCATTTGCCCCTGGGGCAGAGGGGAAACCCATGACCAAGCAGACCATTTTCAAGTGGATCTCTCATTGTATACATTTCTGCTGTGCCTTCCATGGAAAGTCTCCTACCAAAACTGTGAGATCCCATTCTACAAGAGCAGCCTCTACCTCCACAGCCTTTCTGAGGGGGGTTCCTATCAAGGAAATTCTGGAAGCTGCTACTTGGACATCTATCCACACTTTCACCAAGCACTACCAGCTGGCTACTTTCTCCAAAACCAGGGCAAGATTTGCATCTGCAGTCCTGCAGGGCATGCTAGCATCCCCATAATTGTGCAACTTTTCTCCACCCACTTCCTCTGCTTTGGGATTCTTCCCACAATTGACTGCAACAGTGAAACACGAAGAACATAGTACAGTTGAGTACACTTACCATAAATGTAGATTTTCGAGTGTATTAACTGTTGCAGCCCTGGTTTCCCTCCCCCACCCCCTTTTTCTTCTCTCTCCTTACAAAGAGCTTTTTATTTACTTTCTACTGGTGGGGTTCTTCCACCATATCCTGGCTCCCACTTGGGGGCTCCTGACAGTGCAAGAAAAACTGATGTAATGGCGTCAACTGCCTTACTTTATACAACTGATGACCTGACGTCAGTCCTGAAGCGACAGAAGCTGACGCAGAATTACTAAGCCTCTGGTATTCTGGCCAGCCAAGGGCTACCCTGGAAGGGATAACCCAAATGTGATGACTGCAACAGTGAATACACTCGAACAAGAAAAAAGACTGGCTCGACACCGCTATGTGAAGAAAGTTTTTAATAAAAAGTACTCCAACAAAGTAAGCGCTTTCGGGTTCACCAACCCTTCATCAGACAATGAAACACATAAAATTTCACATTTAAAAAACAAGCTTCAACCAATCAACTGTTGATATTTGACCCGCCTATTTTGTAATGCAGGTTTTAAAGGTATCTTGTCATTTAAGCCTGGATACCTATGTGAAGTAAGTGTAATGATCCACTTGGATTCTAAGGTCTCTGTATACAATTTAATGTCACCCCCTCTAGCTCCCAATCTAACATTTACAATAGCTTTAAACATAAAAGTATGTGTTGGATTGTTTTCCACATGCTTATATAAAGCATTTTGCTCTACCTTGTTCCTAATACAAGAAAGATGTTGTAGTATTCTAACTTTCAACATGTTTGTTGTCATCCCTACATAATAAGCCATACATTTTTGGCACTCCGCTATATAGACCACATGTGTTGTCCTGCACGTTGCCCTTGCTTTGAAATTAAACCTTCGTCCATCCACTGGATGCAAAAAGGATGGATCTTTGTTTATGCTGGTACATGCTTTACAATTACCACATGGTAATGTTCCAGCTTTGCTCATCCAAATTTTGTTACCAGAGGCTCCCTTCTCTCTACATAACAAATCTTTGAGATTGGTGTTACGTCTGTAAGCAAAACTAGGTGTGTGACCTATGATCTCACATAATCTATCGTCCCCCCTTAATATGTTCCAATTCCTTTGGACAATGGCCTGAATGTCTATGATGTTACTGCTGTAGGTAAAGAACATCTTAGGTCCATTGTTTTTTCTTTGCTTGGGCAAAGAATGCATTTCGTCCTTATCCCTTCTTAACCAAGGTTTGTATTCCTTGGTTCTCCCCTGACCACTGTGGTCTATCTTAGTCTGTATCATCCTATCATTGTACCCTCTTTTATTGAAACATGTCCTCAAGTTTTCCACTTCTGTCTCATATTTATTATATTCTAAACAGAATCTTGATGCCCTACATAGTTGTCCTTGTACTATGTTCGGAAAAAGGTGCCGAGGATGCATACTGTCAAATGATAGTAAGTGGTTGGTCCAACAGTCTTTTCTATACAAACTAGAAGAATAACCTCTTGAATCATGTGTGATCCTGGTGTCTAAAAAATCTATTTGTTCTGTGGAGTGGGTCATTGTAAACCTTAAGAACGATGTGGTTGAGTGTAAATACTCAAGAAAATTGTTTAACATTTCCTCACTACCTCGCCAAAACATAAAAACGTCATCTACAAATCGTGCATAAGCACCTACATATCTTGTCCAGTTGGCATTGTTGATGATGGTCTCGGTCTCCCAATAATGTAAGACCAAATTAGCATAAGTGTTGGCACAGGGGGTACCCATTGCCACCCCCTGTGCCTGTCTATAAGCCTGTTGTCCTCCTATAAATACATTATTCTCCAAAACTAGAGACAATAAGGTACATATCAAAACAACCTTGTGTTCATCCTCACCCATACTGCACAAAACATGTTTTATGGCTTGTATGCCATAATTGTTACCTATGACTGTGAAAAGGCTTTGTACGTCTAAAGTGACCATGATGGTGTTACCTTGGAAGCCTGCTAACTCATATGTCCTTACCATCTGCAAAAAATGTTTTGTGTCCTTCAAAATATTATATATCTTGTCCGCATAAGGTCTCAATGTATGTTCCAGCCAAATTGATATGTTTTCCGTGACCCACCCTCGACCCGAAACAATGGGCCTAAAGGGTGGGTCATACAAAGATTTATGAATCTTTGGCAAAGCTTTAAACATTGGAGTTTTGGGTTTATTTATCAGTAAAAAGTTTAGCAAATCATCGTCTATTAACATGTCAAAGTGCAACCTCCGTAGAGCCAAATGCACATCTTCTATCACCCTATGGACAAAGGTGGGATTAATGGGTGTATACGTAGTGCTGTCGGATAACATGGCACTGATCTTGGAGTTGTAAAACTCACTATCTAATACAACCACTGCCCCTCCTTTGTCCGCTGTTTTGATCACAATATCTGTGTTGTTGGATAAACCATGTAAGGCTATCTGTTGTTGTTTAGTAAGGTTAAAATATCTGTTCTGCTCTTGGTTACCAAAATAATGTATCAAATCTTTTTCACAACTTCTTATAAACATATTCATTGCTGGTGTAAAAGGTGGTACAAATGTGCTTGGATGTTTTAATGTTGTATTAAAGCTCAGATTGTCCATTCCTACCCCAGTGTTATCATTGTAAACACATTTTAGCGCCAAATTTCTACAAAATAAAGCTATATCAACAACAATCTCATTAAAAACACTTGCCTTTCCTGGAACAAAGGTTAAACCTTTGTTCAAAACGCTCATCATCTACATTTATGGTAAGTGTACACAACTGTACTTTCCTTAATGGATTGTCTCTGTAGGTATCTCTGATGCCACACAACTGGTCTGTCAGTCATTCAGTGACAGATCATTGTTCTGTTCCTGAGAAAGCCTTTCTGTAGTCTATTAAATCCCCAGAAATACCAGGTACAGTGACTTCTTTTCCCTTATGCTTCCCTCAGGAGATATCCCTCAGAAACGGTCATTTAGAAGTGGTCCCAATTCCCCTGATCCCAAAATTTTACTGAAGGCTGAAATGTGCACTGTCAGAGCAATTCTAATAGTCTTCCTTTTGACCCTCTCGGATGTGGTTTTCCTTTGTGGCCTCATTTTTTGGAGCAGCCTGTGTGAGGCCCTTTGGAACCCAGTTGACAAATCCATGTAGCAAAGCTGACCTGAAACTTCATTTCCTGTTGTTAACTGTATGTTTTTTTTTCAGTTCCAGTGATGGCCAGAGAACATTATTACCTGACAAAGATGGAGCACATCCTGATTTCTGCCCAGGGACTGAATACCTACTTTGGGGGCTTTTTTTGGGGGGGGGGTTTGGAGCTGCAGCCCTTGTTCCTGCTATACCTGACTATTTGTTTCAAGTTGCATTTCTCAGTTTGAAGTTATTTTTCATCTGATGTAGGCTGGCTCTGTGATTCAAATGGATGGAGCCTTGAGTGTGATTTTGACTGACTGGAGTTCATTTAGAGGCTCAGGCATTGGAAGAATATGGGGGTTGGCTGCAGGGCATGCTAGCATCCCCATAATTGTGCAACTTTTCTCCACCCACTTCCTCTGCTTTGGGATTCTTCCCACAATTGTCTGCAACAGTGAAACACGAAGAACATAGTACGGTTGAGTACACTTACCATACATGTAGATTGTGTATTCACTGTTGCAGCCCTGGTTTCCCTCCCCCACCCCCTTTTTCTTCTCTCTCCTTACAAAGAGCTTTTTATTTACTTTCTACTGGTGGGGTTCTTCCACCATATCCTGGCTCCCACTTGGGGGCTCCTGACAGTGCAAGAAAAACTGATGTAATGGCGTCAACTGCCTTACTTTATACAACTGATGACCTGACGTCAGTCCTGAAGCGACAGAAGCTGACGCAGAATTACTAAGCCTCTGGTATTCTGGCCAGCCAAGGGCTACCCTGGCAGGGATAACCCAAATGTGATGACTGCAACAGTGAATACACTCGAACATCTACATTTATGGTAAGTGTACACAACTGTACTTTCCTTAATGGATTGTCTCTGTAGGTATCTCTGATGCCACACAACTGGTCTGTCAGTCATTCAGTGACAGATCATTGTTCTGTTCCTGAGAAAGCCTTTCTGTAGTCTATTAAATCCCCAGAAATACCAGGTACAGTGACTTCTTTTCCCTTATGCTTCCCTCAGGAGATATCCCTCAGAAACGGTCATTTAGAAGTGGTCCCAATTCCCCTGATCCCAAAATTTTACTGAAGGCTGAAATGTGCACTGTCAGAGCAATTCTAATAGTCTTCCTTTTGACCCTCTCGGATGTGGTTTTCCTTTATGTGGCCTCATTTTTTGGAGCAGCCTGTGTGAGGCCCTTTGGAACCCATTTGACAAATCCATGTAGCAAAGCTGACCTGAACCTTCATTTCCTGTTGTTAACTGTATGTTTTTTTTTCAGTTCCAG
Organism: Protopterus annectens; assembly: GCF_019279795.1. Lineage (NCBI taxonomy): Eukaryota > Metazoa > Chordata > Ceratodontiformes > Protopteridae > Protopterus > Protopterus annectens. The sequence continues at coordinate 348,097,721 of NC_056750.1, forward strand.
TGATGGCCAGAGAACATTATTACCTGACAAAGATGGAGCACATCCTGATTTCTGCCCAGAGACTGAATACCTACTTTGGGGGCTTTTTTTTTGGGGGGGGGGGTTGGAGCTGCAGCCCTTGTTCCTGCTATACCTGACTATTTGTTTCAAGTTGCATTTCTCAGTTTGAAGTTATTTTTCATCTGATGTAGGCTGGCTCTGTGATTCAAATGGATGGAGCCCTGAGTGTGATTTTGACTGACTGGAGTTCATTTAGAGGCTCAGGCATTGGAAGAATATGGGGGTTGTGAGTGAAGGAACATAGTTGACTTGCCTCTTCTGGGGGTTTAGAGGATTGCATGCACTAAGGTTTCACATAATGTGGTTCAGTTTTCCTTCTGGAGAATGGGGAAGCCATCAGTAAATGCTATGAATGGGCAGGGCTTCTTGGAGGGAATACCTCTTGAGAAGGTGAGGGAATGGCCTCCATCCATGGTCAGTCCATTGCACATCCCTCCAGGGCATTTCACCAGGTGTACATGGGGAGTAGGACTTAGTCGCTTATTCCCAATGGCTGTCTAAATGATGATCCCTTGCCAACCCTTTCAGACCCTCACACTGGCAATGGGGAACTAGTGGAACAGTTGACCAGAAGAGGAGGATGATCAACAGACAGCAGGGAGGTAAAAAATCATTAATGAAAAAATCCCTCAGATTTCATTTACCAGGCAACTTTTGTTTCTACCTGGATGCTAACTCTTCTTCCCTGGCTTGTCTAAATGTGTGCAAGGCTTTCTTGAGAGCACCTTCTTTTTCTGTCCTCCACTTAAGGATCCCTTTCCTGCTTAGGATTTTTACTTTGTTTTGGAATAATTAGCCCCTCTGCCCTATGAGACAGCAACACACTGGCAGAACTGAAATTTGTGTCTTGGGGGGAAAAAAACTGTTTTCTGATGGCGATTACTTTTCTCAGAATTGTAGAGCAGCTTGCTTGTTTTCTGTCAAGGCCGAGTAACCATGAAGAACCAACCCTTCCTTCATATTAAGGATAGTATTGGATCAAATTTGAACCATTCTTTAAATTTGCCTTTTTCCTAAGTTATACAAACAAATGTGAATACTTACGGATGGATGCACGGATGTATACATTCAGTTAAAATTTTTATCTTAACAGAACAAAATCCATAAGAAGAAATTCCCAACTGTTTATTTCCTGCAACAAAAGAGATGAAGTTATAAAATTTCCAAAATGACTGTACCAAAATGGCTTTCTATCGTGTTTGGTTCTGTTTTCAAAAATACATTAAACCTTTATTAGTGGAGCCTAAATCTCATTCTTCCAGAGCTCTAGCTACCTGACAAGCTTTCATTAGGAATGCAGCCTTGGAAGATATATGTGCAGTTCTACTTCGAGATCAATAAATAACAAGTTAGATATGATCTCCACATCCAAGTTAACTTTAAGTGCTGCTATTATTTGGGTATGTTTCCATGCGGAGCCACCCAAGAGAATATGCTTGGAACTATGTTTAAAGGGTGATGATGGCAGAACTCCCAATTCTAGATATAAGAGTTGCATACTTTCTATAACAGAAGTCTGAACTGACATTTCCATCATTATCTCCATACCTTTGTCCTATCTCAGTCGTGATGGGCCCTTGAAGGAATGTATGCTTTTGTTCTTTTGACCAGAACACTGCTGACTTCAGGTCTTTTGACTTACCAGAGCTCCTTCTTCCTCATCACCACTGGATATCGTGGAGTAATCCTACACCAGAAATGTCCCATTCCTCTGGCTATGAAGACCTCATAGCTGCCTGTGGAGTGGTGCCATAAGAGAAATGCCCCTGCCTTATTAGTGACATTGCCCTCTCCATCCTGTAGCATGGTTCATCTACCATGACCCCCCAGTATCATCTGAGTTTATGAAGCATGTGCTCCCCCTACACTTTCCTTCCTGAAAGAGATAAGCAGACAAATGCCTTGCCATTCCACTTCCATCTTTGCTACCTCCAGCAGGTGCCTGAGCCACTGAACAAATTCAAGTTTGCCTGGGTCATGGTTCTATCCCTCTAGACCATGCAGCTGGCTGCCAGGAAAGGTATAGTTGATCATAGTTTTGCATTGGTTATTCTTAGTTTATGGTTTGCTTTACTGCTGGTTTACAATGATCTGAGGAAGGGTCTTAATTCACACAGAGTTGTGGTAACAGGGAGAGACCTTGATAGCCTGGGAAAGTTTTAGATGTCAGATTGTAGTCCAAGTCCTAAGTCCTCGAGGTGATGAAACTGGAGCTTTTACTCCAGATCTATCATTACTATAAGTATATAAATTTTGTTTTTGTTTAGTTCAGTTTCTGAGATCCTGTGGTATTTGTATATTTTAATGCTGATTTGGCCAGCTGTTAAAATGAAGTACATTTGTCTGTCATTTCTGTTATTTGTCTTAATGTTTCTACTCTTCTCATGTTAGAGTAAAATGGTTTATAAAATGGACTCTAGAAATCTCCAAGGCATGCTTTCTATCCTCTTTCAAATCTCAGTTTTTCTTGCTGAAAAATGTACTTTGTCTCCATTTGAACCTTTTTATTACAAAGTAGCTCAAACATCTCTATTTGAATTAATTCTTCTTAGTGGGCATTATCTCCTGCAGGATTATCAAACTGAAAAGCTTGATTGCTAAGTAGCATTTACAATCTCCCACAAGGGCAAGTGTCACTAAGAACCAGACTTTCTTTATTGAAAGAAATCTTTTCAGTTTCCAGTATTTTTTCCAAAACAAGATAACAAAGGAGAAAGACAATTTGGATATTACAGTGAAAGAATTAAATCTATGAGGCTGCTTATTAGGTGTTAGCTTCTTTTATGAAAGAAAAACAGGGTTATCCAGTTCCAAAACAGAACCTTTCCAAATAGCGAGCAAATTAGATTGATGGCTCCCTAGTCTAATTCCAAGATCTGTAATAGTAAGTCTGAAAATTAAGAGGGAAGAACTATCATTATTGTACAGCAGGTTGTTTTAGTTCAGGTATTTACATCAAGCTGTGTCAGCATGCTCACACCACCACCACCATGTGTCTGTCTTTGGGAAGTATACTCAATGGTGGATTAAGTGTAACTTGGGCCACAGGCGATTTTCATGTCAGCCCCCCCCCCACGGACTTTTTGGGGGAAGGGACCATGCATACAATGCATATGTTCTTTTAGATTTGTCTTCCCAATTTAAAGCCATTTGAACTGCTGTAATTGAGATCCACAAATGTCCATGCCCATCATTTACAGATAGTTGACTGCAGATGCCTCAGATGTCCAGTCATGATAAAAATGTCCTTAGCAATGTATTCTAACCTGCTGTGCATTAATGCACACAAGTCCTGCAAAGCCAGACAAATGACTGTTTAACTTGATCAAAACAACAGGATAAACCATCCCCATTCACTCACAGTCCCTGTCCTCAGCCCCCAACTGTTGACTGTGTGCACCTCAGGTGATTGTGGTAAAAATAATTATGAACACACTAATGTATTTCAGTTTTGTTTCACGCAAGCACTTTAACCCAAGTATTCCCGCTCACCAGACTGAGTAAGGAGAAGGTCACAGTAAGCTGCCTGTCGGGCGCTAGAATCCGCCACATAACGCAAGCACTCAGGTCTCTCAACAGCAGGTACAAATATGATTCAGTCATTGTCCACGCTGGTGTAAACGACCTGAGACGTACCTCCTTGGACTACATGAAAAGAGACATTGAGGAGCTCTCTGATTATGTAGCCCAGACAGGTATGACCCTGACCTTGAGCAGTATCCTACCTTCACCAAGAATGATGCCACAATACAGAGATAAGATGATCAGCTTTAACAATTGGCTTAAACACTGGTGTCATTCAAAGGGGATCCAGTGTCTGTCTGCCTGGGATGACATGCTGGACAAGCCACGCTGCTTCAAGGGACGGCTTGCACCTGTCACCCCTGGGATTCGGATATTGGCAAAGGCTCTTGCCACCCCATAGTGCCTTTTTAGGCAAGGCTCAAATTCTAAACCTACCACCCTAGAACACAAAAAGGAAAAAACTAAGGGTAATGCTGCTCAATGCCAGAAGTCTAAATCTCAAAATGCACGCACTCGAGGCCCTTCTCAGTATGGAGAACATCGATGTCTGTGCTGTGACAGAAACCTGGTTCAAGGCTCCTGAGAGCACCCCAGCGCTATCAGGTTTTACCTCATATCATGCTCCGCCCCAAAATCTGGACAATACCAAGAAAGGAGGGGGGGTATCCATATTCATCAAGGACACCCACACCTCAAGACTGGTGGCAACGCACGATGCATCTGAGACCATCCAGGTGCAATTAACCATAGGCAAGACTGCTCTGCAAATTGTAGCATGTTACAGGTCACCCTCACAAACTCAGGAACCTCACATGGCCTTCCTGAAAACACTAGAGGGGATAAATGTATCACCAAACACCATCATACTAGGTGACTTCAATTACCCTAATATAGACTGGGAACACTACTCAAGCCCAAACACCCTAGCCCAAAAGTTCCTGGAATTCATAAACTCAAATGCCATGGAACATCTAGTCACCATCCCCACAAGAGGAGATAACATACTTGATCTCATCATCACGAACATGGGAGCACAATGTTCAACACCGGAGGTGTACCCCTCACTGGTGAGATCAGACCACAAACTAATCTCGCTGGAGGTCCTCATCCCACCCCACCTGAAATAAAAAGACCGCAGTAAAGAACCTCTCAAAAGCCGACGTCACACTTCTAAAGCCTAGTGTGGTCCCCTTTAAGGCCCTCGAGCTGGCGGAAAACAGTACTCAAGCCGCTGAATCACTTACAAATGCCTTCTACCAGCACCTGCAGGACTGCATGGATAAGGCAATCCCAAGCAAAACAAAGACTCTTTGTACCAAAGGCAAGCGCCCAGTCTGGTGGACCCCAGCCATAAACAAACGCTACAGCAAAAAGGAGGAAGCTACTACAAGATAGAGCAAAATCCTTAAAAGGTAAGACACCCTTGATCACTATAAGTAAAAAACTAAGAGCTCTCATAAAATCATCCAAAGCAAATTTCGAGAGAAAAATAGCTAAAGACTCAAAGACAATCATAAGGCCTTCTTTAGCTATGTTAGAAACCTGGGAGGAAACTCCCAGATATGCTCAGAGCTAGTTCAAAATGATGTGAAGATTACTGATCCTACAGACATTGCCAACATACTGGCTGACAGGTTCAGTGCAAACTTCTCCCCTCCCCAAAAGGAGAGATATCTATACCAAACGATTGCAGCCCCCAAACATCTCCAGCGCCCAAGTGAGAACTGCTCTCTCCAAAGCAAAAACACAGCATCCATGGGACCTGATGGTGTCCCGGCTGTGTGCTCCATGAACTCAATGAGGAATTAAACCCACAGCTAGGACAGCTGTTTAATCAAAGTCTTACCTCTGGATACGCACTCCAGGAGTGGCGCACTGCAACTGTGGTACCACTTCACAAAGGCGGTGCCTCCACCGACCCTGGAAATTACCGCCCATTAGCTTGACAAGCCTTATCTGCAAAGCCATGGAGAGGATCATAATGGACCTCATAAATAAAGACATAGGGAATTTGCAGACTTTGGATCCAACCCAGTTTGGCTTTGTCAAAGGCAGATCATGCCTTTTAAACTTGGTTGACTTTTTCAAACAGTCACCAAAGCCATTGATGAGGAAAGGCAGTCCATACAGCCTACCTCGATCTGGCTAAGGCCTTCGATACAATACCCCATTCGGGTATCATTGAAAAACTCATCAGCTTAAATGTCAACCCATACATCACAAGATGGGTTGCAAACTGGCTGAGTGACAGAACCCACAGGGTCAGAGCTGCTGGCGCCATGTCAGACTCAAAGCCTGTCACAAGTGGTGTCCCACAGGGCTCAGTCCTGGGCCCACTCTTGTTTGGCATCTACTTTTCCTAAGTACAAGCAAACACAGGAGGGTTATGAGCTGACAAAGTTTGCAGATGACTGCAAACTGGGCCATAGTAGAAAACACATCTGACACAGATATCCTTCAGAAGGGTCTCACAGAAACGGATAACTGGTGCCAGAGCCACGGCCTAAAGTTAAATGCCAAAAATGCATAGTCATACCCTTCGGGAAAAACAAGGTTACCCCTAGCTACCAAATAGGTGGCAATCCACTGAGCACAGAAGAAGTTATCAGGGACCTGGGGACCCAGGTTGATAGTAGTCTGTCATTCGACACCCATGTAGCTAAAGTAGTTAGGAAGACCTTCTACATTGCCCACCTTATCATGAAGGGATTCTCATCTAGATCAAGGGAGGTCATAGTCTCCTTTACTCATCACTCATCAGACCAATGATTGAGTACAATGCCCCATTCGAATGTATCTGACCCGACACTTGCAGCAGCTGGAGAGGCCACAAAGTTCCTCACCAAAAGGATAAAGGGTCTCAAAAATCTGTCCTATGCTTCCCGACTGAAAGAACTCCAGCTCTATTCAGTCGCTTACCGCTTGCTCAGAGGTGACCTTTGCCTAACATACAAGGCCATGTCAAACCCAGATTTGATGAATATGCTTCACCTCAAAAATCTAGATCCATCAGAGCCACAAGGGCGGGAGACTTAAACCTTGACACGGCTATTAATAGGACGTGCTGGAGGGATAGATTCAACACCCAAAGACTCCCTATGCTGTGGAACAAAATCCCGGTACATGTGAGGCAGAGCACCTCGCTGGCCTTGTTCAAGAGAAATCTTGACCAATGGATGGGAGATCGCAGATATACCCCAGCGATTACCTCAGTGTCACTGCTCGACAGAGGCACAGCAAAATAATGGGTATAGTTCCCCATACTAAAGGGGTGGCGTAAGCCACAAAACGATGGGCTAGGCTTGTAAATGCCCTCGGGCAGATAGCCTAGTATGAACCTATGAACCTATTCCAAATTATTTCAAATACATGCACACTAGTCCTGCAAAGCCAGATTATTTAAACTGATTAAATGTCAATAAGGTAGGTTACTTTGATAAACACACCCCATACCCACCAGTTATAGACACTTTGCACTGTACACCTCATCTAATTGTAGTAAAAAAATGTCAACCTCTTTGAGCAAGAAGCAGGATGAAGCTAAAAAAGTAGTACAGGACAAAGCCCCCAGATTAGAGACAGAAGTTAAGTATTGGTCTTACATACTCAGAAAGTTGTTGCAAAAGCAGTTTACATTGCTGTGTTTTTTTTTTTCTGAATGATATGAAGTTTGAAAATCAAATGTTTTTCATTATTTAATGACTGCAGTCCTCAGTGATTTGCCCCCCAAAAATCACAAATTTGACAAGGAACAGATCAAGATGAGACAAAGTTGGGGACATTTTCAATTTGGTTTCTCATGAACAGTACCCAAAGCTTATTTCATGCAAGTGCAGACAACTTCTGCAAAAACAGACAATAAGCAGAGTGAATGACAAAAGGGTAATATGTAAATGTTGAACCACAGAACAAAAACATGAGGCGCAAAATCAAGAGCTTTCTGCAGAATCAAGAACAGTTGCAACTTGGTTTCACTCGAGCAGTATTCACAGAGTTGAGTAATCCAACTTATTTCATATAAATGCAGGCTAGTCCTGTAAAGTCAAACTTGTAAGTAAGCAATAAGAGGGTAAGTTGCTTTAATCCCCAATCAGTCCCTTTCCCCATTTAGTGATTGCAATCTTCAGTGACTTGTGAAACAACTGCACATTTTTATGAAACACAGACCAAAATATGAGACAAAATCAAGAATATTCTGCAATGTCAGGAGACATTTCATCTTGATTTCTTAATTTCTTATTTCATACACATACACATACACATTAGATGTCCTTCTATTCTCATGTTGCAGTATTCTTAACCTTGGGGAATTGCTGCCTGCAGCACCAGACATCCTGTCAGTATACCATTGTCTTGAGAGCAGGGATATGTGCAACTTTGCACGTAGGAGTCATAAACTGATGTCGGCTATATCTGTCACGTCTGCATGTACCCAATTCAGAACTTTTCTGTCACAATGCATTTCAGACGTCTGATAGTCAGCCCCAGTAATCCACCATTTGTTTGACTTTGGCCACCCGTTTTTAAAGATAGTTTCTGCCTGTCCGCATTAAGATAAGTACCCTTGTGGGTGTTTTATTTCCTTACCTTTTTCAGATGCATGTCATCTAGAAAGGGAAAGTGCACTTGTGGAAGACAAATTCCACATAAGGACACACAATCAGTGTTTATTTTGTTTAGGGGCAGGTTACAACTATAAGTCCTGTGATATTTGCCAATCTTTTGTCCCCAAACCTCTTAGAAGCCATCTGTCAGCTCTAAATCTCTATTTGGAGAATCAGCACCTCCAATGTTTGGCTTTCAGGATGGAAGGCAGAGCGGGCACCTCAGACGAGCCACCAAGGAGGAAGGCCAAAAAAGTTAGGCCTGACACCCAAGCTGTGCCTCAGGCATCCAGTGAGTTTCTTAAGGTGACTGTCAGCCCAGGATCACTCGGGACTTCGGGTACTTCTCTGTTACCGGAAACCGAAATGGAAGCCAGTACAGCAGATACCCAGAGTATGTCCACTGAGGCTTTACAGCCATCAGCTCCTAATGGTGAGGGAGAACCATGGTTCATGACGTCGGAGGGGCCTTCTGCTGCCATACCATCTACTCCAACCTTGGCACCCAGACCTACTACTGCTCCTTCAACTACTTTAAAAAGAAAACAGAAGGAGAGACACAGGGCTAAGGATCCTTCTCCAGCTTGGGAGACCTTTTCACAGTCTCTTTTCAAGGCCTTTTAGGTACTCCAGACCCAGATACCCCAGTCAGGCCAACCACTTGTTTTACAGGAAGAATCAGAGGAAGAGTCGTCCTCCTCTGATGAGTGCCTGACCTATTGTTCATAGATTGAATCCCGTAGGGATTTTGCTACTTCTGAAGATGAGAAGTCCCTCACTCCTGATTCCCCTGGAGAAGATTTCTCCTTTAGGGATGCCATTTCCCTGCTTAAGCAGCATTTTAAGTGGGAGGTCTCAGATGTTTCTGAGACCAAGAAAAGATATTTTGAACTCCTGCATATGGAGCAGCCCTCACCATATGCAGTTCCGCCTGTACTTCCAGCATTCCAGGATGCCTTCTTAGCTGCTTCCCAGAGTCCGGAGTCACAGCATCCTGCTAATAAGAGGCCAGGCAGATTCTATAAAGTGACTGCAAAGGAGCAGTATCTTTTCAAGAATCCACCAGCAGATCCTGCTGTTATTGCAGTTTCAGCTGACAAATCTTCAAGGCAGTTACCTTCGTCTTCCCTTTTTCCAGCTGATAAAGACAGTAAATTTATGGATAGGTTAGGGAAGAAGATATATTGTTCTTCCACCTTGGGCATAAGAGCACTTAGCTACCAGACTCATATGGCCAAGTATGTTCTGGATTCCCTGACCAAGGCCTCTACTCTGCTGTCTGACTCTCCAGTTAAGGCTCAGCTAAATACCCTTCTGTCCATGGTATCCCAGGTGACTAGACACTCTATTAAGTGCAGCTATGATGCTGTTGAAGCCTCTTCCAAATCGGCTGCCTCTGGTTCTGTCTTAAGGAGGTTCTCATGGCTGAGACTCCAACCGTTGCCTTTGGATGTCCAAGTAAAATTGCTAGATGTCCCTTTGGATAAATCAGCATTCTTTGGAGCTGTCTCTGCTGAGTTACTTAAGTCACTACAGGAAAAAGGAAAAGACTTACAGAATCTGAAATATTTATTGGTTTCACCTGTTTCCAGATTCCATAGGAACTACCCCCAAAAGCCTAGCTTTGTCAGGAGGTAGTTCCCCCCATTCCTCTGTTGCAGAGGATGAAGACAACCTAGGAAATGACCTGGTCCTAGATCTTCCTCCACTTCAACACCTTCTTCCTTTCGGAGGCAGCCAGACCCAGGTAGAGCTCCTCCACTATGACTCTCTTCCTTTGCCCACCTCCAGCCCCCTCTCCCTACACCTTACCCTATCCCTACCCTTCTGGCAGAAAATGATCACAGACAGGTGGGTGCTCTCCATCATCAAGAGAGGATACTTCATGACTTGGTGGACATCTCCACCATTCCTGGGAGTTCCACAACCACCACCCAGTCAACTCCCACACTTTCCCAGTATCCTGAGCCCCAGGCACTATAGAACAAGTACCCGAGGATCAGTTAGCCAAGGGATTTTATTCCAGAATGTTTTTAGTTTCAAGAAAAGATGGTCCCTGGAGACCCATTCTTGATCTATCCTACCTCAGTCTCTTCTTCAAGGTGCCTACCTTCAAAATGCTCACACTACAGCACCTGGTTCCCCTTTTCCCTCAGCAAGCCTTCATGGCCTCTCTGGATCTGAAGGATGCATATCTTCACATCCCCATACATCTCACTTACAGGAAATTATTTCTTCGTTTCTGTTAAAATTATACTACACTATTCACGGTAGTCTGTAACTTGACTCAATGAAGACACTGAGAGTTCTGCTGACACAACATTCATTTACTGCACACGAGGTTTACATCTAGCTTAACAATGAAAGGTATATACATCAAACATTTACTTCAACTTACAGTTTTAGGTCTGCAAGAATAGAATAATCAAAGTCTCTGATACAAAAGAAAGTCCCAATCTTTATAGTGTATTTCCTGCCTGCATCAGCAGTTTAGAAAATTTGCCAGAATAATAAGTCTTTCCTTTCAAGCTGATTTGCTGATGGTTTATTTTCCATATTTTAAACATTCTGTTCCTGAAGAGTAACTCCTTTCGTCCTTGGCCTATCTTTGCGTATCATGTTGACAAGACACAGCTGCAAACAAGAGTTCATCTTGACCTGCTTGTAGATAATAATTTTACAAAGCTGCATAGTTTATAAGAGATAAAATATTTTACTTCTGATTCTTATTAACAATGAATCCCAAGCTATATTTTTGTCAAGTTAGGTAACTGAGTTCTAGTTGAGTGCATTCTACACACTGAAATGCAGAACATTTATTTCACATTTTCAGAAATATCCACAGAAATCCATTTTAACCTGTTCTTTTCTCTCACAGTTTCTCAGTGGGTTCCTCACATTTTCAGTTCTCTGCCTTGCCCTTTGGACTCTCCACAGCCCCAAGAGTATTCACCAAATGTCTAGCCCCAGTCATGGCATACTGCAAACTAGAGAGCATTCAAATTTATCCTTACTTGAACAATCTCCTAATTCTACACTAGGATTCTCTCACCCTCTCTCAACACCTGGATTTGGTTTGCAGGATCTTGCAGAATCTAGGTTTCACTGTGAATTGCCTAAAGTCTCAAATGACTCCCTCACAAGATCTTGTCTTCCTTTGGTGCAGAATAAGGACAGATTTGATGTCAGTCTTCGTACCTGTCCAAAAACTGGAATTTCTCAACCAATTTTTCCATTCACTTCTACCACTACCAACCATCTCAGTCAGAGAATTCCTGAGAATTCTGGGATTTATGGCCTCCTTGATCCCCATAATCCCTCTAGCCAGTATGCACATGAGGAAGTTTTAGTGGGTATTGAGAAATTCTTGGAACCAACACGTTCATCCCTTGGAAACAAATCTTCCTTTTCTTCCCTGCGTAAAAAGGGAACTCACCTGGTGGATCTCAACTATCACCCTCAATCAAGGGGTGCACTTGAAGATTCCACCACCCAAAATAGCATCTTTACACAGATAAATCCGATCTGGGCAGGGGGGCTATCCCTCACAATACCAACATCCAGCACAAAGTGCAAGGGGAGTGGTCCACTCAAGAAAGAAAGGACCATATCAACATAAAAGAACTATGGGCCGTTTTCCTGGCAATACAGGCCTTCCAAGAGATCTTTCTGCCAGGCACATTGAAGGTCATCACAGACAACATGATAGTCCTGTGGTACATAAACAGGGAGAAACAAGACCCTACCCTCTTTGCAGTCTTGCAGTTAAAATCTGGTCCCTGGCAACAGCATTACAGATCCATTTGCAGGCAGTTTACATTCCATCAGAAGACAATGTGATGGCAGACACCTTGAGCAGGACCTTAACACCCTCCCACGAATGGATGCTTCACAGGGAGGTGTTTCAGGATCTAATCCACAGGTGGGGTATTCCTCAGGTAGATCTGTTTGCCTCCCCCCAGAGCAGACCGAAACCCCTCTTCTGCACAAGGCTTTCCCATATTACTGCCTCGAGAGCTTTGGTACTCTCCCTAAGGTTAAGAATACTACAACATGAGAATAGAAGGACACAGATGCATGTTGCAGTATTCAATCCCACCCACCTACCCCCCTTCTCTTTTGACCATATTATGAACAGGGTCATTGCCCGGACTACTGACTTTGTGTCTGGCAGGGGTTTTGTACTACCTTTACTACTCCTATCTATTCCTGGGGTCTCTCTCTATGTGGCAGCTAGTTCTGAATTGGGTACCTGCAGACATCACAGATATAGCTGATGTCAGTTTATGGCTCCTACATTCAATGTTGCACATACCCCTGCTCTCAAGACTTTGGTATACTGGCCAGATGTTCTTCATGTTTCACAGTTGCAGTCATTACATTTGGGTAATCTGCTGGCAGGTTGCCCTCAGTCGGCTTGATTAACAAAGTCTTGGGTCCTGCATCGGTTGCTGTCCCTTCTTCCATGACGTCAGGTCGTCAGGGGTATATTCCATGACGTCAGGTCATCATGGGTATAAAACATGCAGCCGACGCCATTACATCAGTTTTTCTTGCCCCAGACGTCAGGTGCCCCCCTAATGAGGAGAAAAATAAAATTAAAAACACAAAAATATACCTCCAACCAAAAGCAAATACACCAAAAAGGCTTTTAAGCATAGTAAAAGAAAGTAGAGGTATAATAAGAGAAATAAATAGTAAGACAAACCACAGGAACAGGATACAGGATTAGCAAATTTTATTCCGGTACCTCGGCTCAACAGCCTTCAAAGCCTTTGAAGGCTGTTGAGCCGAGGTACCGGAATAAAATTTGCTAATCCTGTATCCTGTTCCTGTGGTTTGTTTTACTTCTTTACTGTTTGTTGTTCGTTGCTGTATAATAAGAGAAAAACAGAGGGCTGGAGGGAGGGTAACCAGGACTGCAACAGTGAATACACTCGAACATCTACATTTATGCTAAGTGTACACAACTATACTATGTTCTTCGTGTTTCACTGTTGCAGTCATTACATTTTGGTAGATTCCCAAAGCTATGGTTAGGAGGATGGATTTATACAGCATTAGGACCAGCTATAAGACCCTGCAAGACAGCAGTGGCAAAGCCAGCTGGTGGATATAGAGAAAATTGGTAAATGATAATGCTTGGTGAAAGTATGAACTCCAGGTAGCTGCTTCTAGAATATCCCTGGTAGGAACACCTCCGAGAAAGGCTGTAGAAGTAGATGCAGCCCTAGTGGAATGAGATCTGATCCCCTGGGGGATAGGTTTTCCATGGTGCTTATACCAGAAATGAATGCAATGGCTTATCCATTTAGTGCAGTGTAGTTTCAACTGCAGGAAACACTGTGGAGGACGTTTACATTCTGTCAGGGGCCAGACCTAAACGGACTGCATCGAAGAAGACTTATGGCGTTATCATGCGTTCCGGCCCCAAAATCCGGACCGAACCACAAAAGGAGGGGGAGTATCCATATTCATAAAGGATACCCACACCTCCAGGTTAGTGGCAACGCACGAAGCATCGGAGACCATCCAGGTGCAATTAACCATAGGTAAAACTGCCCTACAGTTTGTAACATGCTACAGACCACCTTCTCAAACTCAGGAAACCCACACAGCCTTCCTGAAGACACTGGAGAGTATAAATGTCTCTCCAAACACCATCATATTGGGTGACTTCAACTACCCAAACATAGACTGGGAACATTACTCAAGCCCCAACACCCTAGCCCAAAGGTTCCTTGAGTTCATAAACTCAAATGCTATGGAACAACTAGTCACCATTCCCACAAGAGGAGAAAATATACTAGACCTGATCATCACAAACATGGGGACAAAATGCTCCACACCGGAAGTATATCCCTCATTGGTGAGATCAGACCATAAATTAATCTCACTGGAGATCCACATCCCGCCCCACCCCAGCAAAAGACCACAGTGAAGAACTTCTCAAAAGCAAACTTCACACTTCTTAAGACTGGAGTGGTATCCTTCAAGGCCCCCAAGCCAGTGGAAACCACAACCCACAACCCACGCTGCTGAAACCCTTACAAATGCCTTCTACGAGCACCTCCAGGAATGTATGGATCAAGCAATCCCTAATAAAATCAAGACCCTTTCCACCAAAGGCAGGCGCCCGGTCTGGTGGACTCCAGCCATAAACAAACTCTACAACAAGAGGAGAAAGCTACTACATGACAGAGCAAAATCCTTAAATGGGAAGGCATCTCTGATCAATACTAGCAAAAACTACGATCACTCATAAAATCATCCAAGGCCAACTTTGAGAGAAAAATCGCTAATGACACAAAAGACAATCATAAAGCCTTCTTTAGCTATGTTAGAAACCTGGGTGGAAACTCCCAGATATGCTCAGAATTAGTCCAAAATGATAAAAATCACTGAACCCACAGACATTGCCAACATACTGGCAGACAGGTTCAGTGCAAATTTCCCCCCCCCCCCAACAGGAGAAATATCTATCCCACCAGAGTCTAGCCTCCCAAACATCTCAGATGCCCAGGTGAGAGCTGCTCTCTCTAAAGCAAAAAACACAGCATCAATGGGACCGGACGGTGTCCCCGGATGTGTGCTACAACTCAATGAAGAACGGAACCCACACATAAGGCTGCTGTTTAATCTTAGCCTTACTACAGGATACGCTCAAAAGAATGGCGTACGGCAACTGTGGTCCCACTCCACAAAGGCGGTGCTTCTACGGACCCTGGAAATTACCGCCCCATAAGCTTGATGAGCCTTGTCTGCAAAGCTATGGAGAGGATCATAATGGAACTCATAAATAAAGACATTGGGGACCTACAGACACTGGATCCTACCCAATTTGGCTTTGTCAAGGGCAGATCCTGCCTCTTGAACTTGGTTGAGTTTTTCGAAACAGTCACTAAGGCCATTGATCAGGGTAAGGCAGTTCACACAGCCTACCTTGACCTAGCAAAGACACAATACCCCACTCGGGCATCATAGAAAAGCTCACCAGCTTAGATGTAAACCCATATGTCACAAGATGGGTTGCAAACTGGCTCAAGGACAGAACACACAGGGTTGGAGTTGCTGGTGCCATGTCAGACTCTAAGCCGGTCACGAGCAGTGTCCCACAGGGCTCAGTCCTGGGCCCCCTCTTGTTCGGCATTTATTTTCTGAAGTGCAGGCAAACATAGGGGGGTTGTGGTTGACAAAATTTGCAGATGACTGCAAACTGGGCACCATAATTGACACTCCATCAGACACAGACATCCTCCAGAAAGGTCTCATAGAAATGGATAACTGGTGCCAGAGCCATGGCCTTAAGCTAAATGCCAAAAATGTATAGTCATACCCTTTGGGAAAGACAAGGTAACCCCTAACTACCACACAGGTGGTAATCCATTGAACACGGAAGAAGTTATCAGGGACCTGGGGACCCAAGTTGACAGTAACCTCTTTTGACACTCACATTGCCAAAGTGGTTAGGAAGACCTTCTACATTGCCCACCTGATCATGAAGGGATTCACATCCAGATCAGGAGAGGTCATTGTACCCTGTACTCTTCACTTATCAGACCAATGATTGAGTACAACGCCCCATTCGAATGTACCTTACCCGACACCTGCAGCAGTTGGAAAGACCCCAAAAGTTCCTCACCAAAAGGATAAAGGCTCAAACATATGTCATACGATGCCCGACTGAAGAAACTCCAGCTCTATTCAGTCGCATACCGCCTGCTCAGAGGTGATCTGTGCCTGACATACAAGGCCATGTCTAACCCGGAATTAATGGACATGCTCCACCTCAAAAATCCAAATCCACCAGAGCCACGAGAGCAAGAGACTTAAACCTCAACACGGATATAAATAGGACGTGCTGGAGGGACAGATTCATCACCCAGAGACTCCCTACACTATGGAACAGAATCCCAGTCCATGTGAGGCAGAGCCCCTCACTGACTCTGTTCAAGAGAAATCTTGACGAGTGGATGGGAGATCGTAGGTTTACCCCGGGAATCATCTCTGTATCACTGCTGGACAGAGGCACAGCAAATTAATGGGTATAGTATTCTCATCCTAAGGGGTGATGAAAGCCACACACACTCTGGCTAGGCTTATAAATGCCCTAGGGCAGATAGCCTAGTATGAACCTATGAACCTATAAACAATACGCAACCCAAAGCTACTGTGTTTGACTCTATTGACAAAAGTACGAAAAAGTATAATGCTACTGGTAACAAAACATGTATTAGAAACTTTCTTTGAAACTAAATTTGATTTTGTTACTAATGTTAACAACATGAGAAAAACTGTTAATACAGGTGAAGTTTCTGACCTGACAGGACATTAAAAGAGCTCATATCAGACTTTGGGAAAAAGCTGGGTGCTATCAAAGGACTGCAAATGGACAACATGCATTTAAAAAGATGTCTTGAGTTGAAAGTAGTCCCTATGGGGCTACATTTTTTCAAACCCCCGATGGGAATTTATTTGGATGAAGAAAAAATATCTAAATGTAATTTTATGTTTTATGATAAAAACAAAACACAGGAGTGTAGGCCGGCAGATATAGGAAATCCACATCAACAAGTTCCCGTTGTAAAAGCAAAGTACAAAGCAAGGCAGTCTTCACTTCACCAAAAGGATAAAGCAGTCTTCACTTCACCAAATAGATAAAATTTCTAGTTTATTGGACAATTAAACAAATATGGCAAGCGCTTTCACCCTACTGGGTTTCTACAAGCCAAAACGCTATATATTTTCAAGATGCCCTATATATACTTGTTAACAATGACATCATATCCTGTAAAATAATTACATAACATGCAATTAGTCAATATAAATTATTAACCATTGCAATCCTGTGTATAAAAACAGGAAAATAACTCATTTAAAACATACTAAAAAAATAATAAAAAAATCTCTAATAAATTCTTCATATTAAATAAAACTGCTTGTGTAAATACATGATAATCAGTAAACATATAAATATAGATAGAATTAGTGAACATCAATATAATATTCGCATTAAATCAAATAAAAACGCCCTATCGAAACATGTTTTAGAAACATCTACACAACACAAGTTTAAGTTTTTAGTTATACAGGTTAACACACCTACGATTAGAGGAGGTGATGTTATGAATTTATTTATTTACTTATTTATTTTACATTTGTTGACCGGGATAGTCCGACTGGATACATGTCCATTTTTAGCGGAGGCCCGGGGAGAAAAGCTCCAAAGGAAGTAATACAGAGAAGGAAACATATACAACACTCTAAAAGTTCATAGATAACAAACAGTGAAGTTAACACTCATAGTGTAGGTTAGCTGAAATAGGATGCTTTACATCTGGACAGCTTATTATAACTCATTAGCATTGAACTGACTATTATTTACAAAAGCAATTGTTAATCTGATACAGGTGTACAAGTGTTACCATGTATTTAATCAGGCCTGGCACAGGGACAAAGCCACTGAGTCATGAAGTACTGCCTGAGGTTTGTCTTAAATTTAGAAAGGGTAGTGTTTGTTGTGATGTCCGGGGGTAGTGAGTTCCAAGCTTTGCCTACCAAGTTGGCAAATGTGGAGTTCCCGGTAAGTTGTTAGCTATAGTGGTTTGCACTACAATTGTATTGGATGATCTAAGTGATCTTTGGTTGGTGTGAGGTTTGATGATATGTCTTAATGCAGGGGTATTATGAGGTTGGTTAAAAACTTTGAAAGCTATAATAAGTTGGTTATACTGAATCTGTCTAGATAGCTCTAGCCAGCCTAGATTTTTTAGGTTTATACAGTGATGTGTTCTGTAGGGCAGCCCAGTGGCAAATCTAGCTATGCTGTTATAGCAGGCTGAGAGTCTGTTTAAGTTCCATTTTGTTTAAGTTGGCAAGTATAGGAGAGGCATAGAAGAGGGTGGAGAGGAGGTGGGATTGGGCAATAGCAGTCCTAGCAGGTGGGGTAAGGAATGATTTTATTCTATACAGTGAGCCCAGTTTTTTATTAATGGTTTTTATCACTTTATACAGAAGAGAATGAGACTAAATATATTTATATGTTTACTGATTACCATGTATTTACACAAGCATTTTTATTTAATATGAAGAATTTGTTAGAGATTTTATTATTATTTTTTAGTATGTTTTAAATGAGTTATTTTCCTGTTTTTATACACAGGATTGTAATGGTTAATAATTTATAATGACTAATTGCATGTTATGTAATTATTTTACAGGATATGATGTCATTGTTAACAAGTATATGTAGGGCATCTTGAAAATATATAGCGATGTTCATCGTGCATACAGCTGCAGTCATAACAGATGGGTTCTCCTGCCGTCAGGCGGGTCCTCGGTCGGCCGAATTCCAAAGTCTAGGTCCGGCGTTAGTTGTTGTCCTTTCTTCCCTGACGTCAGTGCGACAGGGGTATAAAGGAACAAGCCGACGCCATTTTCTCCAGTCTTTCTTGCCGCGCGGTGCCCAAAGCAGAAGCAGTTCGCAAGTGCCGGTCGGCCAGCTCCTGAGATTACGAAAATTTGGAAACCGAAGTCTTCTTAAAAGCTAAGTACCCCATTGGGGAAACTTTTCTTGCCTCAGACCGATGTCAGACAAAGTTAATAATTGTATTTCTTGTGGGAAGCAAATACCGCATAAGGATTTCCATTCCCTCTGTATACCTTGTTTAGGCCCAGACCACGACGTCTCGGTCTGTCGCTTTTGTGCTACATTCAACAAACGCACTGTTAGGCGTTGGGCGGAGTTCGCCCAGCATTATTTTGGGAAAGCATTTAACTATATTATGTCGTCGGATACTCCGACTCCGGTTTTGTCTAAAAAAACACAAAGATAAGGACCGACACACGAGGTCCGCGGCCTCTACTGACACCACGCCAAAGCCGACTACACGTGGTCCGGTTCTCAGCGAGGCGCCTACGCAGCCCCTGACTACCGACGACACTTCTTTGACGGTGTCTCCTGTGCCCGAGGTCGCAGGCTCCTCGGCCCACACCCCGACTACAGATACTGAAGCCACTCTTGGCGTTGAAACTCAGAATGTGGACAGGTCCACCTCCACTCAAGGTGTCTTCAGACCTTCCTCTTCTTTCTCCATCAAGGCTTTCACTAAGTCTAAAGCTACCATGCACTCTAAGAGACCAGCTACACAGGGCCCATCTCCAGGCCCCATGCCTAAGAAACAGATGCTTAAAATGGCTGAGGATTTAATTACTCTTATCAGAGGTTCTCAGCCCCCACCGGACAAAAGGCCCAGAGTGGAGGAAGATTCCCTCTCCTCTGATCAGAGCTCCATTATTTCAGAGCACTCTGATGATCAGGAACATTCTTACTCCCCTTTTGAAGACTCTGATGCGGAGGAGTCCATCCCTTCTGTATCTCCCCCTAAGGATTACTCATTTGGGGAAACTTTGCATACCTCAAGGGAACACTTCCACTGGGAAGGCCAAGATTATTCAGATTCCAAGAAAAGGCTTAGGGAATTTCTCTTGCTACCTCAGCACAGGCCTCTGGCTATACCTCCTGTCTTGGACATCCTAGATGATGTTTACTCGGAGGCCTGCCTTAACCCAGACTCTCTACCTCCAGCTCCAGTTAAGCCTGACAGGTACTACAGGGTTCCTGACTCACACCAATTTCTATACAAAAGCCATGCTGCTGACCCAGAAACCATCTCACAGGTCCCCAAGGGAGTTAAGGCCTCCATTGCTAAAAATCCATTACCTTCCGAGAGAGATTCCAGATCCTTAGAAAGGTGGGGATAAAAGGTGTATACCTCGGCTACCTTAACCATGAGGGCCTTAAACTGTCAGTTTCATATGCTAAAATACCAACAGTTTTTGTTATCACAATTGAAAAGTAAAATGTCACAACCTGAACAACCAGACTTGAAGGAGTTGCAGGATTTGATGCATAGTGCAGAACAAGTGGGTAAGCATACCTTACAATGTGGTTTTGATGCTCTAGAGGCCTCATGCAGAGCTGCTGTTACAGGATCAGTCATACGTAGGCATGCCTGGCTCAAAGAACAAGCCTTGCCTGATCATGTCAAAGCTAAATTACTAGACGCCCCTCTTCAAAAAGATGTACTATTTGGTGCTAATGCTGAGGAGGTATTAAGGAAAATGGAGGAAAAGGCTAAATCAATGCAAACTGTGAAAGATTTTCTACAGGTACAACCCCCACGTTTTAGTAGAAATTGGCCTTCAAAAAACTGGTCCTTTCCTGCCACGGACAGACCCCAAAGAGGCAGATACAGGCGCCTGAGGGGCAGAGGACAATCCCAAGGATCGTTTAGAGGCAGACAGTGGCAAGCACCTACACAAAGAGGTGGTGAGGATAACTCGCAATCTTTCAGAAAGCAAACCCAATGACTTTCCCCTTTGCATGCCAACCAAGTCTCAAATGGCAGCCCCCTTAGGAGGAAAGCTGGCATTATTTTCAAAAAATTGGCATATTGTCACAAAGGACAAATGGATCCTGGACATTATAAACAGAGGCTACAAATTCCATTTTCACACCCTTCCAAAAATGAGAGGCATGCCAAACCTGCCACACAATCAAAGGGCAGAGGCACAAAGGCAAATTACAGATCTCATAAACATGAAAGCTATTCAAGAGGTACCTCACGCATCTAACAAGGTCAAGGTTTTATTCCAGGCTATTTCTGGTACCAAGGAAGGGAAAAGACTGGAGACCTATTTTGGACCTATCCATCCTAAACACATTTCTACTCGTACCAAAATTCAAGATGCTCACTCTACAGCAACTTCTTCTCATGCTGGGCAAGGAGTCTTGGCTGGTAACATTGGACCTCAAGGAGGCATACCTGCATGTCCCAATCAGACAAAATTGCAGAAGGTACCTCAGATTTCTTGCAGGTTCAACTCATTATCAATTCTCTGCATTGCCCTTTGGCTTATCTACTGTGCCCAGAGTATTCACGAAATGCCTGGCATCAGTAATTGCCTACTGCAGACTTCAAGGGATACAAATATACCCCTATTTGGACGACTGCCTGATCCAAGCGGACAGCAAGCACATTCTTCTGAAACATCTGGCTTATGTAATAATGTTGTTGAACTCTCTGGGATACACAGTCAACAAAAAGAAATCAAGGCTAATACCCTCTCGAAGATAATTTTCCTGGGTGCCAATTTGGACACAAACACCCAGATGGCCTACCTCACGCCAGAGAAGCAGGGGCAACTAATTCAATACTTCAGAACACTAGCAAATTGCACCAGGCTGACTGCAAAGAAAATCCTGCAGGCTCTGGGATTCATGGCATCTTGCATCTTACTAATCCCATGTGCAAAGCTGCATATGAGGAAACTACAATGGTACCTGAAAACATATAGTCTCAACACAGCCACAGTTTGGAAACAATAATACCACTAATTCCATGTCTGCAAAAGGAATTTCTGTGGTGGGCTTAAGCATGTCAAACAAACACAGGTCTTCCATTCAGCAAGCCTCAAGCAAATCAAGTCATCACAACAGACGCCTACGCCTGGGGTGCACATGACAGATCGGTGCATTCAGGGCAAATGGTCCCAAAAAGAAAAGCACCTTCACATCAATCAAAAGGAAATGCTAGCAGTAATAAATGCTATTATAGCTTTCAAGGACCTTCTACAACCAGGTCAACTATTGATAAGAACGGACAACACCACAGTTATGCGGTACATAAACAAACAGGGAGGCACACATTCTTACCCCCTATGCAGACTGGCCGTGTCACTTTGGAACATGGCCATGGACTTACAAATGGAACTACAAGCACAGTACTTGCCAGGCAAGGAAAACACGCTGGCAGACAACCTAAGCAGGAATATGACAGATCCACACGAATGGAAATTGCATCCAAAAGTTTTTATAGAAATAATCCAAGAATGGGGAAGGCCAGACATAGATCTCTTTGCCTCCAACAAAAATCATCAAATGACAAAATTCTGCTCAAGGATTTTCCATCCAAAGGCCTGGAGAGTGGACGCTCTCTCTTTCAGTTGGACATCAATGACAGTTTATGCCTTCCCACCTCTTCCTCTGCTGCCCAAAGTTCTATTGAAAACCAAAGCAGACAGACCAAAGATGATTCTCATTGCTTTGGACTGGCCAAGGCAACACTGGTACCCACTCCTGAGGAGCCTGACGCATTCCCCACCATGGACCCTGCCTCTAATGCCTCTTCTTCTGACTCAGCACAGCTTCAAAACTCTTCACAGCCAGCTAAAAACACTCAATCTAGCCGCATAGCAAATTGCACCAGGCTGACTGCAAAGAAAATCCTGCAGGCTCTGGGATTCATGGCATCTTGCATCTTACTAATCCCATGTGCAAAGCTGCATATGAGGAAACTACAATGGTACCTGAAAAACATATGGTCTCAACACAGCCACAGTTTGGAAACAATAATACCACTAATTCCATGTCTGCAAAAGGAATTTCTGTGGTGGGCTTAAGCATGTCAAACAAACACAGGTCTTCCATTCAGCAAGCCTCAAGCAAATCAAGTCATCACAACAGGCGCCTCGCTACGCCTGGGCGCACATGACAGATCGGTGCATTCAGGGCAAATGGTCCCAAAAAGAAAAGCACCTTCACATCAATCAAAAGGAAATGCTAGCAGTAATAAATGCTATTATAGCTTTCAAGGACCTTCTACAACCAGGTCAACTATTGATAAGAGCGGACAACACCACAGTTATGCGGTACATAAACAAACAGGAGGCACACATTCTTACCCTATGCAGACTGGTGTCACTTTGGAACATGGCCATGGACTTACAAATGGAACTACAAGCACAGTACTTGCCAGGCAAGGAAAACACGCTGGCAGACAACCTAAGCAGGAATATGACAGATCCACACGAATGGAAATTGCATCCAAAAGTTTTTATAGAAATAATCCAAGAATGGGGAAGGCCAGACATAGATCTCTTTGCCTCCAACAAAAATCATCAAATGACAAAATTCTGCTCAAGGATTTTCCATCCAAAGGCCTGGAGAGTGGACGCTCTCTCTCTTTCAGTTGGACATCAATGACAGTTTATGCCTTCCCACCTCTTCCTCTGCTGCCCAAAGTTCTATTGAAAACCAAAGCAGACAGACCAAAGATGATTCTCATTGCTTTGGACTGGCCAAGGCAACACTGGTACCCACTCCTGAGGAGCCTGACGCATTCCCCACCATGGACCCTGCCTCTAATGCCTCTTCTTCTGACTCAGCACAGCTTCAAAACTCTTCACAGCCAGCTAAAACACTCAATCTAGCCGCATGGAAGATTCCTTAGCATCACAACAGGCCCTACTCTCCAAGGAGGTGCAGGATGTCATTTTGGAGGCCAGAAGGCCATCAACTAGAAAAGCTTACTCCATAGGAAATGGAAACTGTTTTCTGTCTGGAATGAGAGAAAAAGGGCCAGGATCTGGAAAACTGAATTTACCTCAAATACTACAATATTTGACTGAGCTGCTAAGCAGTGGACTTTCATTCTCCTCCATCAAAATCCATGCCTCAGCCATTACTGCAGAATACAACACTGATCCACCTTTATTCTCCTCCCTCACCTCTCTTAAGACAGTTCCTCAGAGGGGCTAAGAATTTAAGACCTCCAAGGAAACAACCAATACCTGCTTGGGATCTTAATTTCATTCTGGAAAAACTGACCTTGCCTCCCTTTGAGCCAGCTGCCTCATCAGATTTGCAATATTTGTCCTGGAAGACAGCTTTCCTTCTGGCTATCACCTCAGCTCGTAGAGTTTCAGAACTACAGGCTTTCATGGCTGTCCATCATCTTCCATCAGGACAGAGTTTCCTTACGAACCAACCCGTCCTTTATGCCTAAAGTGGTATCCAGGGTAGCTTTAAATCAGGCCATACATTTACCTACTTTTATCCTAATCCTCAAAACAAAGGGAGATTACTACATTCCTTGGACATCCACAGACAACTCGTTATTATTTGGACAGAACAAAAGCCTTTCAGAAAATCAGAAACAGCTCTTTGTGTCCTATGTTACGGTAGGAGCTCAAGGAAAGCCAATCTCCAAACAGACAATCTCAAAATGGATAGCCACTGCATACGCTTTTGCCATTCCTTTCATGGCAAAACTGTACCTAGGCATTAGGACTCATTCCACCAGGGCCACAGCCACCTCTGCAGCCTTCCTCAGAGGAGTTCCTACCAAGGATATTTTGGGAAGCAGCCACTTGGAGTTCTGTGCATACCTTCTCCAAGCACTACAACCTACCATTATACTCCAAATCTAGAGCAGGCTTTGCCACTGCAGTCTTACCCAGGGCATTTTGGCTCCTCCTAGTTCCACCTAGTGCCTACCACCCCTTTCTTAGCTTTGGGATTCTACCCATCTGTTATGACTGCAGCTGTATGCATGATGAACATGAGTACAGTTTTGGACCACCACCATAAATGTAGATGTTCGGGTAATACAGCTGCAGTCCAGGTTTCCCTCCCTCCTTCCCCTCTTGGGACAGGCCTATAGGCCAACACATCCTCATACTACCTGATTGGGGTGTTCATTTATGATGTATTTGCTTGCAACTACTGTATTCTGATTATATTGCACTGCATTATTACACAAATTTATGTATTGCCTTCCTTCTGGGGGCACCTGACATCTGGGGCAAGAAAAACTGAAGAAAATGGCGTCGGCTGGTTCCTTTATACCCCTGTCGCACTTTTGGCGTCAGGGAAGAAGCTCACGACAACCGCGCGGACCTAGACTTTGGAATTCGGCCGACCGAGGACCCGCCTGACGGCAGGAGAACCCATCTGTTATGACTGCAGCTGTATTAGCACTCGAACATCTACATTTATGGTAGGTACAAAACTGTACTTTTTGGCTTGAAGAAGCCCAGTAAGGGTGAAAGCGCTTGCCATATTTGTTTATTTGTCCAATAAACTAGAAATTTTATCTATTTGGTGAAGTGAAGACTGCTTTATCCTTTTGGTGAAGTGAAGACTGCCTTGCTTTGTACTTTGCTTTTACTATGGAGACTTGTTGATGTGGATTTCCTATATCTGGTGACTTACACTCCTGTGTTTTGTTTTTATCATATTACCATTTTTATACAGGAGTGTTTACTACTGGGTAGCATCTTTTGACATTTTAATTTTATGTTTGATTCGTTTGGTTATACATTTATGGAATTTTTAATTAAATGTAACGATGAAAAATTAAGTAAATTGTTTATTGATGCAGGAAGGCTTAATGACAGTACAACACACGATTTATTGTTTAGTGAATGGGAGAGTTTTTACAACAAACAATACAACTGGGTGGATAAACATAGCACAAAACAGTTTGATAGAAGTGTAATAAACTTAAGAGGGACATGGAACAATATGACAAGAAACAGGCATATAGTTGGGACAAGGAAAGGAAAGTAGGGGGACCATAGCAAGCTAACCAGCCAGATAATTACAAACAAAGGGAGAATTACAAGTATAGACGAAATAATTATTGGAGGAACCCAGAAAATGATTTTTTAGATGGGAGAAACCAAAACTGGCAAGGGAGGATCAGGGACGAGGATACGAATCAGGAATGGCAAAGCAGGGGAGGTAAACAACAGAACAGAATAAGGTACAGGGTAAACTGTTAGACTTGAATGTAGTTGAACAGGAGATTATTCAGCACAATGAAGTTAAGTCCTGTTATAGAGATTTTAAT
The DNA here is from genome assembly GCF_019279795.1 of Protopterus annectens. Classification (NCBI taxonomy): domain Eukaryota; kingdom Metazoa; phylum Chordata; order Ceratodontiformes; family Protopteridae; genus Protopterus; species Protopterus annectens. The sequence goes on from NC_056750.1 coordinate 348,123,606, forward strand.
ATTTTCAACTACACTGATTTTAAGTTGAAGAAAGAACATTTTTTACTGTTTGCACGAGGGATGAAATTTGTCCCCAACACTAACTTTGATCTAGTGGACAATGTAGTTAAATTTGAGTTATTCTTACGGAAACTTAACCTGGGTCTGTTATTTCATGAAAATAGAGATAAGGTTGTAAACACCCATTTCAAGACGAAAAGTATATACATACCCCCTATGAACAGTACAGTAGCAGCTTTTGAAAATGTGGTTATGGACCAGATGTACAAGTATTACAAGACCAGTAGGAAAACTAAACTCAAATTTAATATGAGTAAGGAAGAACATCTGGCCTTAAAGGAAATTTGTGGAAGTAAGAACGTACGTATTATGAAACCAGACAAGGGGGGTGGTGTTGTACTGTATGATTATAATGATTACTTTAATAAAATTCATGACATATTACATAATTCAGGGAATTACAAAATGTTATCACTGAATGAGGTACACAAAGGGCACCACCGCATTGATATGTTTCGTGAGGAATTTTTTCTTAACAGAATTGATATCAATTTGTACAATTATCTGAAAGTTACTTTCTCTGTTTTGGAGACGATAGTGGGTATCCCCAAGGTACACAAAGATATCAAGGACCCTCCATTCAGTATGGTAATTTCTGGGAGTAAATCAAAGACTTTTCCCTATGGTAAGGGGATTGACAGGTGGTTAAAGCCTATATATGGGAATGTCCCTCATATTGTCATTGACTCTTCGGACTTTTTGGGTCGACTTAAACATGATTTGTGGAGTGATTAATTTTTTTAACCATTGATGGTGTTGACCTTTTTCCGAGTATACCCAAGGAAGAGGGCATGATTAGATTTGGCAATAGTATTCAGAAATACTCACAGTTTGCCTGGGAGAAAGTGGCCCTTATATTGGACTTTATGGATATAGTTTTAAATTACAATTTTATTTATTTTGAAGGTGAGCATTACAGGCAAATGAGAGGAGTAGCTATGGGGGCAGCTTGTACCCCCATTTATGCCAATCTGGTGCTACTTAACTGGGAGGAAGAACACATCTTTAATTATGTATTTAGACATGTTAGCTGCTATGCGCATTTTTTGGATGACATTTTTATATTATGGAATGATACTATGGAAAATATTGACATTTTTATGCATGATATTAATGCAGTATGTGATTATTTTAAATTTTCATATAGTGCTAGTAGTACAGGCATTTCATATTTGGACACATACATTAGTAATACATCTGATGGCTTCAATTCTAGGATATATAGGAAGGAGACTTTTAGCAATTCATATCTTGAATTTTCTAGTAGTCACCTTATGAGTACAGAAACAGAGTACACTTAAAGGCCAATGCATTCGAGCTGCCCGTATGACTTCAAATTATTTGGAGATGGTTAAAGAGATGGAAATAAGTGGGGAGATGTTCAGAAATCAAGGCTACCCAAACAAATTAAAAGTGGATACTTGCAAGTATGTACAGCAGGAGTGGGGTAACAAGTACAAACCCCTTTTAGGAGTTGATATTGGACAAGATAAAGAAGCACGGGCATGTATTATAGCTAAAGAGGATTCTAGTAACAACAATTATAGTAGAGCTTGTATTTTAAAATATGGTCCCCACATAGGTGAAGTACAGAGAATTACAGGAAACAAATGGAACATCTTGGGATGTGATAAAGGTGTTCAAGAAAAATTAGGGAACCAACCGCGTTTTGTGTACAAGACTAGTATTAATTTAAAAGGGTTATTTGAAGCTGGTAAGGTTAGAAACAACACCTTAGGAATTCAGGAAGGCACGAAAAAGTGTGGACAGTGCAATCAATGCTTTGCCATAATGGAAGTGAATACATTAGTGCTGGGTGATACTAGTAGTACATTAGTTAGGTTTAAAAAGGGTAATTGCAGAACCAAACATGTCATTTATTTGGTGAAATGTGACAACTGTCCATGTTATTATGTTGGGAAGACCAACACGAGTCTTAGAAAACGGATTTACGATCATTACTACAGTATCAGGAAGAATGACACAAACAATGTTCTTTCCCGTCATCATGTAGCAAGTCCTAATTGTGACACATTTAAATTTGCCATTTTAGAACAGGTTAAGGTCAACCCCAGGGGAGGGAACATTAGGACCCTACTGGGGGAGAGAGAGATAAAATGGCAAATTTTGTTAAATGCTACAGTGTATCCAGGTATTAATGATAGTATTACAATCAAGCCTATACTTGAAGCGAGATTGTGATATACCTTAACATATTGCACTGATGTCACTATTAATATTCTTTTTTTCTCACAAAAGTAAGTATGTATTTCCTCCCATTCAATTTGGTATGCTTTGGTTATACCTTTAAATGAATTATATCATAACATTATTTTAAATGGAATAATGAGGGTTTTTTTATAAAATTAAGTATGTTTTTTCCCATTCAAGTGTGTTTCTACTGTATTTCTAAAATAAATTATATTCTATAATATTTTTACCGACTAATGAGTCTTATCTAGCAAGTGTACTTTAACAAGTCATTTGATTAATTAATTAATTTTGTTTGGTGATTGGTTGCAAGTACATATTTAAATCAATTCTAAGCTTCATTTTATGTTCTGATGAAGTCTACTAGATGTAGATGAAAGCGCTCAGCCATTGATTTTAATTCTGTATTAAATAAAAGAGTATTTTTCATTCGGTTCCTGTTTGGGTTCTGTGGATCTATGATACTATTGTTACAGCGATAGTTTTGTTTGTTACATTTTTTGGAGTTATTTTTCTGTATCATACTTGTTTTTACCATCTACATTACCTAAAAGATTTCCAATGGTTACTTTTATCATAACATTTCCTTTTTATGTCATGTTTTATACTGTAATGCTTCTGTTCTTATGCTGTGAAATGTGTTTAATGGCTTTGCATTTTTGTTTTTTTCCTTGTACAGTGGCTGAAATAAACCTTATTCAAAGAAAGACAATAAAACATTTCTTGTCATAATGCTGAACAGTGGTTGCATTATAATGGGGGCATATGACTACTGTTGTATAAAACTGTAACTGTCTTGCCTTGTACTGTTTTTATTGTATGCATCTCCATGTTGCTTTGAAGTCACCAGCTGTCCCTGCTTCTACTGAACGGTGAAATATAATATCAAGCACTAGGCCTGGAGGCCTCACACGTCTCACTTTTTTTTCTGTTGACACAATCTGGATTGGGATATTAACATGAAAATGCTCTTGTTCAGTGACTATATTGCAAAAATCTTCCAAGTGTTCCTACATTCATTAAACCAAATTAGAACCTGAACTGGTGTGGCTTATACTGCTTGGGAGAGTTGCACAACACACAAGTGCCACAACTTCAATGTAGCAACCCACAAGACCATATCCATATGACCTGACGTCATGGAAGAAGGGACAGCAACCGATGCAGGACCCAAGACTTTGTTAATCAGGCCGACTAAGGACAACCTGCCAGCAGATTACCCAAATGTAATGACTGCAACAGTGAATACACTCAAACATCTACATTTATGGTAAGTGTACACAACTGCACTATGTCTGGTGCTGCAGGCAGCAACTCTCTAAGGTTAAGAATACTACAACATGGAAGAGAAGGACATCTATTGTTATGGTAAGTTCTTGCACAACTATTCTTTCTGTAAAGCCAGACTGCGAACTGGGCAAATTTGAGGGTTGCAGACCATAAATATTAGGCAGAGGCCAAGGATATGCTGTGAAATGAGTGATGGTTTCAAATTTGTTTCTCACGAGGATTGGTCAGAGATTGAGCATATTCCAATTTAGTTTAATGAAAATCAGACTAACCTTTATTGCTAGTTTTTAGACTGAGCAAATGAAGTGGGCAAGTTGCTGTCATCCATGGCAAAGCCTAGATGTGGTCAGACACCAGATGCTGCAGTGGAAAGGGCCTGGCTAACATCCCATGATGATGCTTTCCCAAAGGTAGTTGTGATGTGGCACCTCTATTGCTCCTGTTGTCATCAGTCAGTGATTAGCACAAGTTTGACATCTTGTTAGTCAAGGCAGAAGAGGTGACATGCAAGGAACCAATGTTCATCTCAGGGTGGATTTTATGAAAAGAAGCTTTGGACAGTGCTTGGCATCATTATTCCTTCCTTCTTCCTGCTTGTAAACCATGGCCCTTGTGTTTGAGAGATCTTCTGCTGCACCCTGCTCTGTCAAGGAGCCAGGGTGGGAAAAGCCCTCTGTGGGGGATTGTTGACTTGTGTTTGTGCAACCTTGCCACTTCAGGTTTAATTTTTTTGGGCAGAATTTGAGGAAAAA